>NW_028274813.1:48721136-48872651 GCF_037043125.1 Eumetopias jubatus
CAACAGTATCTTATAGTGCCATATTATAGGAATGTTAGTATATAAAACGTTGTCAGTATTAATTTATCCTTATAGCTGAGTGGTGGTCTGCTAATTTTTACCCTGCCCCTCATGATTGCATCTTGTTTTCATTTGGTTTACTAATACTTATCTAACACCCCAGGGTTCTAAGAGACTAAGCAGCTGCAGAGAGCCCAAAGCAAAACCACTTAGGAAATTACTGCACATAAGTTATCAACCAAAGGCCTATATAAATGTAGACTGGTAGACAAAAATACTAAAATAAAATGCACATTCATACCATTATCACGTATGCGTATTTTTTAAACTGGGACAAAAGTATGGGCTAACCTTAGAAATCTGAAGTTGTCTGAAAAAGAGTAAAATTGCCTTGAACCATAATCCTGAGAAACACTAACCTTATTTGTATTGCCTCTTGAATGGTGTCCTCCAAACAAGTAGAGCACCCTGTCTACACACACAGCACAGCTTCCTGACATGGAAGGAGGAACATCTCCTTCCGTGTTAATTTTTTTCCTGAGGGCAGAAAAAACAATGTAAATGTTTCAGAAATGGGAAGAAATGCAAAAGTTATTCACTTTTCTCCTATCCCCATAATAAAGGGAAAAAATAAAATAGGCTGGCCAGCTAGATAACGCCTGGGGTCTCTTCTAGCTCTAAAACTAATCCAGAGAAGGAGTTCTTTCCTCCTCAGCCGCTCTCCAGGCAGTACCAGCTGCTGCCGAATGGGCAGTGAGAATTCGGAAGTCTCCGTGTTGGGTAAGCCTAAGAGCACCCCATTTTGTGTGGCTCAAACTAAACTGCTCTTTATTGACATAACCAGTGGCTATTTTGTTTTTGGTTTCAAGTGAGCCAGGAACCCCAGAGGAAAACTTCATCCCACTCCTGACAGATTAATTCAACAAGTGTGTTTTATTCAGTCACCTTTTAGCCATTCAAATGAATCTGATGATTCAGACCCCATGTAAAATTATAGGCAGTTAGTACTTACTGTAGGCCAAGCACTCCTCTGAGTGCTTTGCATGCCTTAAAACATTCTGATCTGAATCAAAAAGTCTAAGAAATCCAAGATTCAGAATATTAATAGGTTAAGGTCTTCTGCTCACTTTATCACTTTATGCTAAGCTTTAAGTTTTGGTAGGCTTATTTTTACAAATCCTGTATGGGGCTGAATGTTTTAAAAAATTTGTAGAATTCCCCTATTAAAGGAATACTGTTATAAATTTCCAATTCCCTAAAAAAAAGAAAAAAGCAAACAGCTCAGATCAACACTGATTTGCTATGTACAGAAATAATGTTGACTTTTTAATTGAAACCTTAAATCAGGCGGGACCACTACTCTTCTAGTTCTGTGATCTAGAATGTGCAAAATATGTAAAGGGCACAGACTTCTTACAAAGCAAACCATGGAGACTACTTGATAAATCCCCAAACATGGCTAACCCAACATTTTGAGAACCATATTAATTCTGCCAAGAACATACTCTTTGAATACCACTGTTATGAGACTGGCAAAAGATCTTTTCAGAATATCCCCAGTAGTACGGAAGGCAAATTTAGGTGTTAACACTATTTTAAAGGGATCTGCACTGAAATTTTAATGTTAGAGCTCAGAATACCATCTTTATTTCTAGCAGATACAATCTAGAAATCCTCTTCTCATTTACCATATAACGAGATATAACATCTTGAAAAAATATATATAGAACTTTTACTATATTTCCATTCCAGGATCTGAAGCCTCTACTTCTTTAATATTACAAGGATACTTTATAGAGCCTTGAATATAAGTGTCTTCAAAGGTCATCAAAGTACCAAATTACTGAACTACTGAAGAGTTGCTAAAATATCTAAGCTTAGCATCTAAGCTGAACTAGCAGAACATTGTTTTTAGAGCATACTTTTGCATCTTCATTTAAAATATTTTTATTCTAATAGAATGAGCTTTACAGAGGTTTTTTAAGATTTATTTTATTTTAGAGAGAGCGCGGGGTGGGGGGGGCAGGGAGAGGGAGAGAATCTTCAAGCAGATTCCCTGCTGAACATGGAGCCCAACTTAGGGCCTGATCTCACGACCCTGAGATCATAACCTGAGCCGAAACCAAGAGTTGGACGCTTAACTGACTGAGCCACCCAGACACCCCCAGGGTTTCTTTTTATTTGCAATCTTATTTGAACTTTTTAGTCTCCTTCATAATATCCACAGTTACCATCTTCCAGTCTCCATGTTGTAGATCCACAGTTCTTCTCTAGGCAGATAAAAGTCATATAATCCTCTGACTTGATTACTCTAAGAATAAAAAAATAGCAAATATAAAAAACAATTGGTATTCTAAAGAGGCACTATTGTATATTTTTTCATATCTACCTTGAGATACTAATGAGAATTAATGAAGTTAAAGAGGTCTTACAATTCAGTTCTAGCAGATGGACAATCCTCCCTGCCCCATTCCACATACTCAAGATAATGCTTATTAGACAACCGACCCTTAATTCAAGCTTTTGACACAGCAGTTGCAATGCTGCAGGCAGTTAAGAGATCTCCAGGAAATCTCCAAGGCCACTTTATGCTGAAGAGACCATGCTCCAACTTTCAGCTGCATGACTTCAGGAGCGGTTACCTGTGCCATGGCTCCCACATTACAGACCTAGTGTGTAAGCGCCTGACCCACTAACACACTATGTCCTTTTCTAGCCATCTCCTTTCCTCCATCCATTCTCTACCAAGAAATAGCGGGGGCAGAACTGCACATGTGCAATTAAGTCCATATGCAAAATTTTAAGTTCCTTGTTCTGCTCCATTTCCCTTCAGGTAATGATTCTTAACAGAATGAGCTTACCGTATGCCAGAACTAGCTGAGCGCTTTCAATGGATTACTTTATTTAATCCTCCCAACAACCCTAAAAAGCAGTTGCTATTACAAGAAAACAGGTTTTTGAGAGAGGTAAGTTATTTGCCCAAGGTTACTTGCAAGTAACAGTGGAACCAGGATTCAAGGGAATTTGCAACTGCAATCGAGGCTCAACCTCCCCAACCTTTGAACCCCCCTGGCTGCTTTTTGAACAATGTCAACAAACGGTGAACAATAGCAGTTCACGGAGAATGGGTGTCAGAGTCGAATAAGCTTGTATATTAAGTATTATACAGAGATAGAGGAGGTGGCCATGTAAATATTTTCTATTCCACCACTTATGAAGAGAAGGCTGGAAACAAGACAGCAGGCTGACCCGGAGTGAGCAGCCTCGCCCGAAAAGAACGGACTATTGTGTAGGAAGCTAAGGTTTATTGCCTTCAAAACAATCTCCAAAGGCTTCTCAGGGTTCTAGCCAAAATACTGAGGACAGCCTGTTTTGGAACCACCCACTTACTTCACTGATCATGCCTCCCTCCTGCCGAAGTCCTAGGCATCCAGGCCCTCAAAAACTCACCATCAAAAATCTTCGTGACAACCCTCCCCCCATCCCCACTCCCCAAAGTCCCATTCTCTCAACGCTGCTGACTTTCACAAACAGAATTATGAATTAGTAGTTTAGACCAAAGTGTGACTAACAGGTTAACTTCTCCAATGGAATCATTTACATTTAATAAGTGTCTCTACATACCTGCCCCTTTCTCCTACCAAGTACCCTCCTCTAAACACCTATTCATTGGACCCTGAGGAAAACATTGCAGATTAATTAGGACTGGCACCAAAAAAAAAAAATGCTCTTGTGGTTAAACTAAATGAATTCATCAGGACAGCCACAGCAGTTTATTCCATCTGCTTTTTGGACAGTCATCAGCTATGATCAGGTCAACTGTCCCAGAGGCCAAAACCTATTACCAGAGTCAAAATAAGTCATCCCAAGACACGGGTGTAGTGGACCAGATTCAAGCAAATGGGGGTGGGGACATCAATTTAGAGACTAAAAAGAGTATTTTTGGTAGGAATGGATCAGAGCCACCCCTGCAAATGCAATGAGGTAATTCTAGAACGTGGAGTGTTACTGGGAAGCTCTAATAGCAAAAGGGCAGGAGAACTGGTGAACAAGGCTTCAGTAGGAGACTGGGGAGGATTCCCCAGCCAAAGGTAGCAAGAAATGCAAATGACTCTAAACTGGTAACGAATCACATTGCTTACGATTAGGGGTTAAAGAGCTGACTTGGTGGTTACAATTGTTGCTGTTGATTTTTCTCATTACTGGTGGAGCCTTTTCCGTTAATTTTCTTAATAGGGGTTTCTTCTGAAAAATGTCAACCCTTTCTCAGCTGAAACCAAAAGGAAATCAGCCCTGCAGTGTTCAAACAACACGGTAACGGCCACCTGCACAGGTGTAGCTAGGACTCCTGAACCGGCGGGAAGATTGAACAAGGCGATTCCTGCGGCCTTCGGGAATTCCAGGGAGTTTTCCTACACCTCGGTTACCCCATAAGCGGGCAACGGTATCCGTGGGCCAAATGACCCCGGCTCCGGTGGGTAAAGTGCTCCCCAGCGGGCCCGATAAACGGTTAAGAGTGACATCACACGTCACCTCTCTTACACCACCCCCCAACCTTTTTAAAAATAAAACACGTCTCGGAGTCGTGCGCCGCCCAACGCGCCCTCCCCCGAATAACGCTCCCTCCCCCGAATAACGCTCCAACTTCCACCAGCGCCCAGGGCCGCCGGGGGCGCCGCAGGCGGGGGGGCGCGCGGGCTTTGCAAGCGGCGGGCTGGCGTGACAACAACCCAGGCGCGTCGGGGCGGGTTGGGGGACTGGCGAGGAGCCCCCCGCTCGCGAGAAAATGCACCGACGGGCGGAGTCGCGTCGCGGGGGCGCCCTGGGCGGCCGCTCTGGCCTGCCCGCCGACCCGCACTCGGGGACCGGCCGAGCGACGCCCGCCGCGGCCGGCCGCCCACTGACCTTGTAGCCGCCCCAGACGAACATGTGGCGCCCGTCGCCCACCGCTACGTGGCCGCTGCGCTCGGCCGGGCAGGCGAGCTCCATGGACTCATAGCCCTCGTAGGCTGGCCCCGGCAAGTCGTCCGCCCGCAGATCCTCGTTGCCATCAGCCATCTTGAGGCTGCACTTTTGTTCACCAACAATCCTCACACCCGCCAGGGGGGAAGAGACAAAGGAAAAGGAAGAAATGCACGGCGGCGAGAGGCGAGCAGAAGGCGGCGGCGAAAGGGACGGCGTGAAGGCCGCTCGCTGGCCGCCCGCTCGCCGCCCGCGCCCTCCCAGCCCTTCTCAGCGAGGACAGCCTCTCCGCCGCCTGGGCTGCGCCGCGGGGTCGCGGGCTGGGGGCGGCGGCGGCTGGCCCCCGCCGGCAGCACGGCCGAAAGGGGGGTCCACTTGGGGCCAGGACTAGCTTCCAGCCTGCCCGCCCCGCCTCCAGCTCACCTCTCGCCGCCCGCCGCCGCCGGCCCTTGTTTACGCCGCGGTCGGAACCGCCCGTTCCGCTGACGCCGCCCGCCGGGCTCCGGAAGCGCGGCCTGCGCTCAGCGCCCCCAGCGCCGGGTCCTCCCGCCGCCGCCGCCGCCGCCGCTGCCGCCGCCGCCGCTCGCTGCCCCGCAGGCGGCCCGGGCCCCAAACACGCTCCGAGCCTCCTTTCACCGCGGGCGCTGCAAGGATGCGAAGAATGGTAGCCACATTCTTGCAAAAAAGAAAAAAAAATTTTTTTAAACGGAGAACTTCTCCTCGTGCGATTGAGGAATGTTCTCAAAGGGTTCACGGTCCGAAAAGGGGTAGTGACATTGCTCAATAAGTTTCTGGTCTCAGTCTCTCCAAGAGAGGAGTCCATGCCCTGTTTTCCTGTGGCCACGAGGCGTGGCGCCTGGCCCTCCCGCCTGCTGGCGGCCCGCCTGCTCGCGCGCCGGTGCGCTGCGGGCTCCCGACTTCGCGCCACCCCGATGCCCGCAGAGCGGTTCCTGGCACCTCCGCTCGCTGAGCTCTTCTGGTTCAGCAGAGATCTTAGTGAGGCAACCTTCACCCAGTTTGGAAAATTGTACTCAAAAAGTACATCAGAAACCATCACCGCCCAGCCCTTAAGGGAGGATGGCAAATCCTGTTGACACACATGGTTACTGTTTTGTCTTACATTTTATATGATACATTTCAGTTAGGTCAAGAAAATTCACAATTATTGTAATCTAAGCTTGATTCCTCACCTGTAAAATAGGGTTGGACCAGAATACATCTTAAATCCCCAGTGTAGTGGTGCCTCTTTACTTGGATTCGTTTGGTGAGAGGAGTCTGTTTTATTATCCCGTTTTTTCTCCCATCTTCACGCTGCGGCCACTACTTGGAAGGAATACTTGGAACAATAACAAAGGCTTTCCTGACTCAAACTTTCATAGCCTGAAACTCCTTTCCTAGTCACTGCCCGTATGTTTACAATTTATCAAAATTTGTAGGATGGGTGAAAGCAGTGCTTAGAGGGAAATTTATAGCAGTGATTACATGTATTAGAAAAGAAAGATCTAAAATCAATCATCTAAGTTTCCATCATAGGAAACCAAAGAAGAGCAAATTAAATCCAAGTGGAAGAAAATAAAAATTTAGAGCTGTATCAATGAAATTGAAAATAAGAAATAAGCAGAGAAAACTAAAAGCTGGTTCCTTGGAAAGATCAATAAAATCAATAAGCAGCTAAGCCAGGCTAAGTAAGGAAAAAAGAGAAAAGGCACAAATTACTGTCAGATATGAAATAGGGGACAGCACTACAGTTCCCATGAACATTAAAAGGATAATAAAGAGATATTATGAACAACTCTGCCCCTATATCTGATAACCTAGATGAAATGGACCAATTCCCTGAAAGACACAATCTGCCAAAACTCACATAAAAAGTAGTCAATCTGAATAAGCCTAGGTCTATTAAAGAGATTGAATCAATAATAACCCACCAAAACAGAAAACAATAGGCCCACATGGGTGCACTGGTAAATTCTAACACACTTTTAAGGGACATATATCATTTTTCTACAATCTCTTTTATAAGATAGAAGCAGAATAGGAGCGCCTGGGTGGCTCAGTCGTTGGGCGTCTGCCTTCGGCTCAGGTCATGATTCCGGGATCCTGGGATCGAGTCCCCTGCCCGGCTCCCTGCTGAGGGGGAAGCCTGCTTCTCCCTCTCCCACTCCCCCTGCTTGGGTTCCCTCTCTCGCTGTGTCTCTCTCTGTCAAATAAATAAATAAAATCTTAAAAAAAAAAAAGATAGAAGCAGAATACATTCCTAACTCATTCTGAGACCAGCATTACCCGCCTGAGTGCCACGGGGGGCTCCTCCAAGAACAGTGTGCAGCCGGGACCCGCCTCCCTCCCCCGCAGAGGTGGGGGCGGGGGTAAGAAGTGTGACTTCCCATAGCATGTGTGTCCTGCGTCCCGAAGGCGGTTTTGCTTCGGAAACCCGCTCCTTCCCAGGCCGAGGCGCGTCATCGCTCACCAGGGCTCCCAGGCACCTGGAGCCGCGGCGGCCTCGCCTCCTCCCGGCCCCAGAGTGACTGGTGCAGCCCACGGCCCCTCCCCAAGGAACAGAGCAGAGGATGCAGCGAAGAGGCTGGCCCTCGTACCCCAGCTACCCCGCAGTAGCGTTAAGGGCCCCCCTCGCTCGCGAGCCGCGCGCCCGCATCAGCAGCATCCATCCTGTCCGACATAACCGCGCCATGGAGACAACTATAGCACAATTATTGTAACAATACTTGTCCATAGATTGGCTTGCTCCTTTCTGTAATGAGGAGATTCGGCATTTTAAGGGGCTGTACACAGTATTACTGTAGCTAATGCTAATGGTTAACCTTATGGAATTAAATCATATTTTTCTATGGTTTTTACCTGACACTGTCTCCGGTCATGGGGTTGTTGTGCTGTGCTTGCTTGCTTTCCTCCTTTCTCTTTCTTTTTTTTTTTTTTTGGCTTTGTTTTGGTTTGTGTTCTTCGGTCAATGTGTAGGCTTTGCACTCGTTTGGATAAAGAAACAGATCAGAAATAACTAACTGCTCTCTCCTCAAGATTGTCTTGAGACTTTGTGGAGAAATTTCAAAAAACTGAGGGGGGAGGAAGACATCCAATACCATTCACTAAAAAAAAAGTCATCAATAAAACTCCTTCCCCCCCCCAAAAAAACAACAAAGACATCACAAGAAAAGAAAATGACAGGCCAATATTGGCCAATATTGAACACAGATGCAAAAATCCTCACCAAAATATTGGTAAATCAAATTCAAAAAATTGAAAAAGAACTATACACCATGATCAAGTAAGACTTACCCCAGTATGTAAGGCTGTGCCAAATTCAATAAGCTAAAAAAAAATCAAATGATAACAATAGAAGCAGAAAAAATATTTAACACCTATTCAGGATACAAACTCTTAGCAAGGGGCGGCTGAGTGGCTCAGTGGGTTGGGCGTCTGCCTCTCCGTTTCCGCGTGGGTCACGGGTTCCGTGCTGTGGCGGGGGGGGGGTCTGCTTGTCCCTCTCCCTCTACTCCACCCCCACTCATGCTCTCCTCTCTCTCTCAAATAAATAAAATCTTTAAAGAAAAATCTCAGCAAACTAGGAATAGAGAGGAACTTCCTCAACTTGATAAAGAACATCTACAAAAACCTAGAGTTCACATCACACTTGGTGGTGAGAAACTCAAAGCGTTCCTACTAAGATCAGGAACAAGGAAAGGATGTCTTCTCTCACAACTACTTTCCAACATCATACTGGATTGTCCTCACTAGTAATTATCTATGTACACAATCCTAAAAAATTATTCTGGTACATCCAAAACAATGGAATATTATTCAGTGCTGTTTTCAAGCCCTGAAAACATACAAACTTAAATGCTTATCGCTACTGAAATATACCAACTTGGAAAGGCTACATACTGTATGATTCTAACTATATGACATATGGAAAAGGCAAAACTGTGGAGTAAAAAGATCAGTAGCTGCCAGGGGTTAGTGGGGAGGGAGAAATGAATGAACAGAGCATAGAGGACTTTTAGGAAAGTGAAATGATTTTATATGCTACTATAATGGTAGATACATGTTGTTACACATCTGTTTAAACCCATTGAATATATACCACCAAGAGTGAACCCTAATGTATACTTTGGACTTCGGGTGTGTCTTAGCTTGGCTGGTATAACAAAATACCACAGACTGGATGGTTTGAACAACAGACATTTATTTCTCCCAGTTCTAGAGACTAGGAAGTCCAAGATCAAGGTGCTAGCAGATTTGATTCTGGGTGGGGGCTGGCTTTCCGATGGCTGCCTTCCCATTGCATCCTCACCTGGCAGGAGCCAGCGAGTGAGCTCTGGTCTCTGCCTCTTCTTAGGACAATAATCCCATCATGGGCTCATCACCTCATGACCTCACAAACCTAATCACCTCCCGAAAACCCCACCTCCAAATACTACTACTTTGATTGAGGATCAGAGTTTCAATATATGAATTTGGGGGGAACACAAACATTCAGTCTGTAACAGGGTGATAGTGTTCTTGCTGTTCCACGTGCTGGACTGTGTGATAACCTCATCAAACTGGAAATTCCAATATAATCACATTAATCTGGGCGCACAAACACACACACACACACACACAAGGTGGGCAGGGAGCATTATATGTTTTTTAAAATTGCTTCTTTTCTTTTGAAATGCTCTGATGTCAACAAATTTTAACTTGTCAGATAGTATATACTATCCTGAAAATTATTCTTCTTAGGTTTGTATTATTTCTCTCTCACACACACATACAATATAAATAAAGCATTACCTTGTGCCTAGACAGAAGGCACGAAGTTCTAAAGAATACTTTTACGCTTCTATTCAAAGGCTAATCATTTTAAAGGTGTGTGTGCAAAGATACTATTTGGAAAAAAATGTATGTGTTATTGAGTATATCATACTAAAGATGATAATACACAAAAGAATTCTTCCTGACAATGGGAAGAATATCCTGAGAATATCCGTAATATATATGGCCGGAAATCTTCCTTGAGAACCAGATTGGAAACCTATTCTGTGAACCATCTGGAAAAAAGACTATCAACCCCTGTAGAGTCATTTTTCAAACAGGGAGCCTGTGAGGGGAGCTCAGAGCAGAAGTTACAAGGTGTGGCTGTCTTGGGCTCCTCCACGCTGAGCTCAGCAGCACAAAAGTGGATAGTAAACCATCAGCTAGCTGGTGAGAAGTGAGGAATTAATACTGCTAAAACGGACTTTGCAGGCTCCCACAATCTCTACTACCAGCAGAGAAGCCAAGTCTGGTTTAAGCCAACTTTTGGAGCTTGAAGGTAAAGATCAGAATTTCCTGCCCCTCCTACAATGGGGCTCCTACGTCAGGACCTACAAGTTCTTGAAGCAGCACAGTATATTAAGTCAAAAGTTTTGTGTGCCACAGTTAATAGATTTCTGTTGAAGCCTAAATGATCATGTATTTTGAGGGGGCTAATCCAACTTTTAACATTCTAAGTAAACCATTTCAAACCAGAAGTGCTTTTCTAAGAGGCTACAGAAGGCATCTGCATAATCTAGAATTTAAATTCACAGGATCCACATTTTAAAAGATGTTCATTCCATTCACTGTCATCTATCACTATCCAAAAGGTTTTGATATTTTTCCCCTTAAAAATGCTGATAACAGAAGTTCATGTAATAATTACTTCTACGATGTACATTACCTGTGAGATTCATTTTCTAAATCTGTTATTCAGCCTAAAAATAGTAAAAAAAAAAAAAAAAAGAAAGAAAGAAAAGAAAACTTACACTGAAATATTGTTTGCACAATCAACTCTAATGACTGGTTCACACTAACAAAACTAAGAAAATAGTAAATCTATATAGTTCGTATAATAAAATGTAAGCACAAAGTATTTCAATACATAAATAGAAGCTTTACACATCTAAAATACAGTATATGTATATATCTAAAATATATCTGTAAAATTCAATGAGCTACTATAATTATTATAAATTACATGTCTATTTCAATATAGAAATATATTCTAACATTTTAAATTTTAGAGATAGCTTGAATGGTGATATTATGGAGAATAATTTCATATACTGAGCTTTTTAATAAATCATTGTTATTAGTAATTCAATGGAAGTGTGTAACTGATAATATGAGTAATTTTTTAATTATGGCAAAAGTACCAGTTGAAGGAATATAAAGATAAATACAGTGTGCCGTTTCTGTAGGGCAGTTAATACTGACAATCAGTGGGAAGAGAACATACTTCCAATATCGTGGGTCTTGAGGACCAGCTCTGTAGAGTGGTGTGGGCCGAAGAACAGGGTTTCTATACAGGTAAATTACTAGGTTACCATCCCATTTCATTACTTACAAAAACTACTTTAGGAGCATTCTTCCAAGGCAAAAATATATTTTAACGTGTCTGAAAAGTTAATACATCTACTGCTTCTCAATATTTCAAAGTCTGTATGGTTAAGTAAACCTCCACTTTAGACACTTTAAAACATGGTCTTTATAAATTTGGACAAACTAACAACTTAGGGGTAATGGAAAGACAATTGAAGACATTTATTCCGCTACTCAAATAAAGGTGAGGAAAGTTATGATGAGGCTTAATGAGAGACTTTGCTAGGTAAGCACTGAAGGGCAGGAGGCCAGTACTAAACACATACCAGTGTTTGCCCATTTTATCATTTTGCCCAGCTGGATCAATTATTCAAGGAGAAGTTTTTAAATAACTGGGTTATTTAATGAGAAGCTGTAGATAATTTCAAAGTGGCCTGAGAAAATCCATTCTTTCCGAAAGTTGATGTATAGTGTTTTTATCTATCTATTATGATGTTGGGGGATTTCTACAGTCCTTGGGTTAATCTCTCAGTCTCCTGAAGTTCATATAAACTTCCCAGTAAAGAGTGTACAGTGAGTTAAAAATATCTTACAATTGTACTTACTTTCAGAAAGTATATTTCTTCCTGCAGCTTACTAGGAAATTAGTTTACAAATATAAATTAATCTTCTGTTAACATCTTATTCCCATATATTCCATGACATACAATCACTTTAACATAGCATTTTTGTTTCCAATGTTATCTTCTAAATAAAGCCTCCAATTTGGGGAGGGGGAATACACAGTCTGATTAAAATGTTTACACATATTAAATATACAGAGTATATAACAATTTAATTGCTAGTGATCCACTGATACTTATTTTCCGTTTCTTCTTTTTGGGCTCTTTGTTCTTCTCGGTGATTAGCTGCAGTCCAAAATGTTATTTTTTTGAGTACTTGTTGCAGAAGTTTAGGAGGTAATAAAGATATCTGACTTTCTAAAATTATGGCATTTTTGCCAATACAGTCAAGGCATGACCTGTAAATAAAACATAACAGAATTATCAGTTTTTGAACCTTAAGTTATAAAATATTTATACATGTAAGTATTATAAAATTTTTACATGATAATGTATTTCCTCTGTAGTGTTTGGAACATGATAGGATATATGTCCTTCCCAGGGCACCACAGTAATCACATATCTTTATAGCATAGAGGCCATATCTGGCCAAAATCCAATGGAAACAGCAATCACAACTTACCATGCACCACGCATAATGTTATTTAAGCAGAAAAGATTCAGACTTAATTTCAAAGCAGGTTAGTCTATAGCAGATCGTTTTTCGTTTACCCTTCCAGTCCACTAACCACTTAATCTTCTCTGAGAACTATCTTTTTCTTCCATCACCCCAAGAGGAAGGATCTAACCTCCGTTTTTATGCCACAGGACCCATCCTCCCCACGCGGGCGCCGTAACTCACTGCACTGGCACGCCTGACTTACACCAACCCAGAGAGCAGGTCTGGGGAGACGAGTGAGTGGAACAGCAATATAGGAAGAGCCCATGAGAGACCACCTGAGGTCTTCCCCTTCCGGGGCCCTCATGTTCACTCTGTCCCCTTTGGTTCTCCTAGAGAGTGTGTCCGTCTAAATACAGTTCCCTCCTTATCTGAAGCTACGCTGAAGAGGCTTTTGTATTTTAAAACCAAAGAAACTTGATTGAGAACTATCAAGGAAGCCTCTATTTCAACAGATAAACTTTAAATCAAAAAGGTAAGTAAATCTTTTTTAAAAGTTTTAAAGATAGATTCATTTGATTCTGCTGTAGTTAACCTCGGCTGGCACGAGCCTTTATAAGGACTTACACTGTAGATATTTATATCTCCTTCTATGCTTTCACGAAGCCTTTTCTCTCTACTCTGTGAAAACTCTAAGTAAGGAGAGTGAAAATGTTCTACACAGATACAGGAGAAGCACAAGCAAACAACATGAATCTTATGCCTGAGGTAAACTTAACTCTGCTGCTCTGATAACACAAGGGCTCCTGAACCCAGTCCTCGTCCATGAGGCAAGGCAGCCATGAGTCAGATGAGGAGATGCACTCCGTCATTATTATTCATTCACTGATTCAACAAATATTTATTTGCGTACACTACTTAGGAGGAGGAAACCCAATTTTGAGAAAATCCCCATTTCAACTTTTAAAAAATAGATTTGAGAGAGAGAGAGAATGAGGGGGATGGTGGGGCAAAGAGCAGAGAGAGAGAGAGGGAGGGAGAAGCAGGTTCCCTGCTGAGCAGGGAGCCCTGGGGGGGAGCAGGCTCGATCCCAGGACTCTGGGATCATGACCTGAGTGGAAGGCAGACGCTTAACCAACTGAGCCACCCAGGCGCCCCCCCACTATTTCAACTTTCAAGGAGGTTACAATTTAGTGAAGATAAATAATGCTGTGACTGAGATAACAGAAAATTTCCATGACAGGTACAGGGTTCTAGGGAAGAAGAGCCAAGACAACTGCAGCAAGGGAAACTTCCAGATGGGATGTCCAAGCTGAGACCTTGAGGATTCAACAAATCCCCATCCTCTCTCATAGACTAAATAAAAGTAGTCTATGAGAGAGGAACCACCACTGCAAAGCCCTAGAAACGAGAAATTAAAATTTATTACAGAAACTGCAATTGAGAGGTTCAAATATAGTTCTGGCAGTTTGTCCAAGGGCAGTGGGAGCCACTGACTCATCACAGTATAAAATGTGCATATGCCCTGATCCACCAACATCCCTTCTAGGAATTTCCTCCTGAGAAGATATGCAAGCTTTCCAAAAGCATATACAAGAATATTATACATGTAATTTTTTATAATGGTCCAAATTGTAGATATCCTAAATATATATTAATAGACTAGTAAGTAAATTATACTTCCATGAAATAGAATACTGTACAGTCATTACAAACATAAATATAGATCTATAAGTCACTGAATGATTATATATCTATATGAAATATATCCACAATATGAGTTCCAAAAGCAGATTATAAACAGGATGCATAATCTGACCCTTTACACACACACACACACACCTATGTCTACTGCTCTCGCTAAGGGTCCAATGACCTCTTGGCATGGTTAAATCCACCACATTTTTCATTTTAAAGTGTGGGAGGATAGACATCAAACTCTTAACAATGATCATTATAGATGACGGCTCATTTTTTTTACCATATATTTTTCATGTTGTATGAATTTTCTTGTTAAATACATCTTATTTTTATCAGAATAAATAATTGAGGTATTTCTTTTTAAAACTATGTATGCAACCCAATGTATGACGAGCATAAGCCCACAAATACATCAGACCATGTAAGTTCTTTGAGATGAGGACCCACATCCTATTCATCTTTTGTTTTTTCCCAGTGTCTCAACACCGGAAGTGCTAATGTCTTCTGACTGAAAATTTAAAATAAAAAGATGGCTCTGGCTACACTGTGGACTGCGGGGTGTGGCCGATATACCTCACACAGTAATACCACTAAATTCCTGCCAAATTCAAGGTTGAGTTTTATATCCAAGGTTTTTTTAAAAAAAGATTTTTTTAAAGTGATCTCTATACCCAAGGTGGGGCTCAAACTCACAACCCTGACCTGAGGAGTCGCATGCTCCACCGACTGAGCCAGCCAGGCGCCCCTTTTATATTCAAGTTTCGATGCATCGGAATAGGCTCAGCATGGGAACGGCGTATAGGCACTCAGGGCAGCACAGTACTAGGGGCTAAGGGTGCCACCAAGGATTCTGACGGAGGGCCCGCCTCCGTCCCAACCTCAAACACAAGCCCATCCACTCGGGCCTATCGGTTTCCCTCATTTCTCTGCTGGGGCATCTTCCCCATCGCTGTTCAGGCGCCCATCCAAACCCCGTGCTTTCTGGAACCCCAGTCGTGTCCGCAAACACTCCGCCCCGCGGGCTCCCGGCCCCCGCTCCAACTGCTCTCTTGCACGCCGCTCTGTGCAGCCTTCTAGAGAGGCCAGCAGCCCGCCCGCGTCTCCGCGAGCCCCGACCCCGCGCCGCGGCTCTCGCTCCTCCCGCGGCCCCCGGGCGGCGTCACTTCGCCTCGGGGGTCGCCGCTGTTAACGGCTCCTTCTCCCCCGGTCCTTGCCGACTTCGTGTGGAAAACCTGTTGTAGTCTTTACAGCCTCACTCAGGACCGCCTCGGAAACCTTCCCCTTCCAGCTCTGCCCCTGCCGCACAGCCCTGGGTGCGGTTCATCCGCGCCCTCCCTTGCTCCCCGCGCTCGGCCCGGTTCTCCGCACACCACGGTCCCTCCGGCTTAGCTTCCTTTCCTACCCTGCCCGGTCCGTCCGCACTTCACTCTGTTGCCAGCAACTTTACTCCCCTTCCCCGCCGTGCCTTGGCGAGCCGTCCCGGCTAAATTCTGGGGGTGGGGGGGGGGGGACACAGACCCTCGGCACCGTGTCCGTCCCGCGCGGGCCACCTGGCAGCTTCGTGCCGCTGGAGCAGAGCGCGCTTCGGCAGCCGGGCCGTCCCTGCCGGTTCTCTTCCCACCTCCGCCTCAGCCGGGCCCCCGAGGGCTCGGCCGTGTTCCCGGGGCCCCCGTCCGGGCCTTCTCGAAGCCGCTGCGGCCGCGGTTCCCAGTCTCCCCCTCCCACCCGTAAGTTCGGATCCTCACCTCTTCTCCTTTAACCCGACGACCTCACTCACAAGGAAAACCTCGTCAGCGCCCTGTCCCCCACCGTCCAGCCAACAGAGTCCTCTGCCTTCATAGGCCTACTTCCCTCATTATTTTACAGTATTCTTCTTTCTCCTCAACAACTAATTCAATTACCTGTTGACTAAAATCCACCTTCTCCAGACCCTGCTCTGACAATTTTTCCTTCATTATCTTGCGTCCGCCTCTCAGCATATAAACAAATACAGTCACCTTTCAACAGCGAGAGGGTTAGGGGCACCCAGGCCCCACGCAGTAGAAAATCCACACATAACTTTTGACTCCCCCCGAACTTAATCGCTAATAGCCTACTGTTGACTGGAAATCTTATGGATAACACAGTTAATAGACATTTTGTATGTTATATATTATATACTGTATTCTTACAATAAAAAACTGGAAAAAAGAAATGTTATTAAGAAAATCCTAGGGAAGGGGCGCCTGGGTGGCTCAGTCGGTTAAGCGTCTGCCTTCGGCTCAGGTCATGATCCCAGGGTCCTGGGATGGAGTCCCACATCTGCTCCCTGCTCGGTGGGGAGCCTGCTTCTCCCTGTCTCCCTCTGGCCTTTCCCACCACTCATTCTCTCTCTCAAATAAATAAATAAAATATTAAAAGAAAGAAAGAAAATCCTAGGGAAGAGAAAATACACTTATAGTGCTGTGCGGATTTATTGGAAAAAAACCTGTATATAAGTGAACCTGTGTGGTTCAGACCCGTGCTGCTCAACCCTTCCTGTGGGCCTTGGAGAAATGATCCTTGTGATTACTGCCAAACACCATGGCACATTTCAATCCAGATGTTCTGTGACCTCTTTACAATAAGTAGTCTCTCCGTCTTCGGTTCTTTCCTCCCTCCATTTCACACTCCCATTATCTCCTGGTTCGCCTTTCACTTCCCTGTTCATTCTCCTGTGCCGCTTTTCCTCTAACTCCTCAGATGTTATGAGTTCTTAGTGCTCAGTTGTTGGCTTCATCCTTACTCTCAAAACTCTTCTTGGCAGAGCTAACACATGCCCATTTAGACTCCAATGATTCTTTTTTTTTTTTTAAGATTTTATTTACTTATTTGACAGAGAGAGAGAGAGAGCACGCGCACAAGTAGGCAGAGCAGCAGGCAGAGGGAGAAGCAGGCTCCCCACTGAGCAGGGAGCCTGATGTGGGACTCAATCCCAGGACTCTGGGATTGTGACCTGAGCTGAAGGCAGACGCTTAACTGACCAAGCCACCCAGGCACCCATGATTTTTTTTAAAAGTAGGCTCCATGCCCCAACATGGGGCTTGAACTATGACCCTGACATCAAGACCTGAGCTGACATCAAGAGTTGGATGCTTAATCAACTGAGCCACCCAGGAGCCCCTATGCTCCAATGATTCTTTATGTCTAGCCCAGACACCTCTCCATATATTTAACTAGTTAATAAATAGCTCCATTAAAGATACCATGAGTACTTCAAGCTCAAAAGGCTCCAAACCAAATTCATCTTTCTATGCTATCCCACCTTCAAACTCACTTCCTTCTTCACGGACTATCTATTATTAATTCTTCCCTCTTCTTTTCCTACCAAGCCCATTCTACCTCCATCCCTTCTCCAGCTCCATGGCCACTTTCAAGGTCAGCCCCACACTTTGTGCTTGATCACTGCAAGACTCTATTACTCTATTACTTTCCTTACACAGTCACATATCCCTCCAATCTCTTATCCACATTGTTCTCAAAGGAGCTTTCTAACTTGTAATATGATCATCTCATTCTTCTGCTCCAAATTTTTCAATGCTTCTTGATCTCCCACAAGATAATGTAAACTCATCTGCATGAAACACAAAGGCTCTAGATGATATATGGTTTCTGATTTCTTGTCCAACTCCCCACCTCATGCTTGCGTCTAGGAACACTCAAGAATTCAGTTTCCAAAACATACCATACTTGTATATCTTGTACTAACACCCATGCACTGCTTGTTCGTAGCAAATTGTCTCAAATTCTTCTTCTTCTGCAAATACTCCTCTACCCTCACCATCTTAACCACATGGGTAGAGGGTCTTCTTTGCCAATAGTCTCATTAACTTTGTATATGCTTCTCCTAAAGCGATTTTATTTTTCTTTTATAGTTGTTGAAAGCCTGCCTTCTATATTACTAGCAATTTAAGGGAAAGAGCATGACTTTTCACTTCATAGCACAGTGCCTTCTCACGGTAGGCACTTAAATACTATATTTTTTGATCCCTGCATATAAGGAACTTGCAATCTACTTAGGGAAAGGAGTTATGTTCACAGCAAAAGTTAAGTAACAATACAAGACAGTTTAATCGTGACATCAGCAATTTCCAAACTCTGCTTGCACATTAGAATTATGTAGGGGTCTTCCAAAAATTCCTAAGTTCAGGCCACACGCCAGACCAATTAAATCATAACATGTGGGAGTGGAACGCAGGCATCAATACTTTTTGAAGTTCCCTATGAGATTCTAACATGAAGTAACAGAAGGAACCATTGTAGTAACAGAAGGCACAGTTAAGACATTAGGATGGTCCAGTGTGAGCTGGTCCAGTGGTTTTCGAATGGTTCAAGTTGCAGAATGTTTGGATGTTACAGACCACTCCTTGACATCTAGCATGTCAGCTTCTCTCTCACATGCCTTCACCCGTTATTTCCCCTGGATAAAAAAAACCACACTTGGGGGGGACCTGGGTGACTCAGTCAGTTAAGTGTCTGCCTTCTGCTCAGGTCATGATCTCGGGGTCCTGGGATCAAGTCCCCGCACCGGGTTCCCTGCTCAGCGGGGAGTCTGCTTCTCCCTCTCCCTCCTCCTACTCGTACGTGCTCTCTCTCTCTCTTTCTCTCTCACTCACTCTCTCTCTCAAATTAATAAATAAAATCTTAAAAAAAAAAACACACTTGGTCATTGGGCAACTTCTACTTCACTCAGATCCTTCCTCCTGACCCTCACAGGCAGAAACAGGGATTTTTTTTCCACAATCTTCCAACTAAACCTTGTATATACTCCTTTTAAAGTAAGAGTGTATGAGCTAAGACACTATAAGGCATGCCACCAATTTAATAACAGCTTTGGTGTTAAAAAAAAAAAGAAATTCTACTAAATTAAATGCATATATATGTGTGTCTATTATTGGACACACACTGATTTCAGAAAAGTTAAAATATGAAATATTTCAGGCTTAGAATCAAGGAAATACAGTATGTTTAATATTCCCATATGAACTAAATGCAATTTTATGCACAAAATAAAAATATGATTGTAACCGTATATTTTAATTTTTAAAAATCACATTTGTGTATGGTTCACTATTACAAATATGATTATACTTTTAGGAAGATGAAAACATTTTCTTAAATTCAAGTCATAAACTCCTTGAAAAATTATCACACTTCCCAAAAAGGAAGATGAAAGAAATTATATCTTAATAGCATATAATACCATAGCTTAATATGTATATTAATACACTTAATATGTATACATATACATATATATATGTATATAGCTATATATATATAATAAATAGTATATATATGCAATATATGTATTTGCTATTAAGATATGTTAATTTCTTTCATCTTCCTTTGTATATATGTATATATGTATATAACATATATATACATAAAATGAATTTACTTACCTGAGTAGTGAATAAGGCTGTGTTTGAAAGATCAATAAATCATTACAGTGGCCCTAATCAACATAAAAAAAGAATTATCAAGGTGTTTAAAAGAATAAAAATGCATTAATAATTTAATATTTTTATTTTGTAAATGTAAAAGAGGTTATGTACAGCAGCAAATAAATCTCTCTCCCTCTAGTTATTCACAAACACACACACACCATACATATACAGACACACACCTGCTAGCCACACAAACTGTGGGTACATCGCTACCATTTCTCAGTGACCAAGTTTTTACCTAACAACAACCTACACAATTGCAAATTTAAAACTCAGATACATGTTTTTCTCTTAGAACAGTGAGTTCAAAATCAGAAAAGTAGTGATTTTCAAGCTTTTTTGTTTTTAAGCAGAACTTTCCTCTTCCAAATGATTCTTACTTTAGAATCTCTTTATCTTGTCTCTTTTCCAAATGGTCCCAGGATGCCCTGGGAATTCTTCATTTGGAAAGCTCAGATCCAGAAGATTTTTTGAATAATGATTCTCTCATCTAAAAGTTAATGTGGAAGAATCAGCAGAAAAATGTCCCTAATCCTTTCAAATAAGTCTTTAAAATTTCATAACTTATGATCATGATTTTAATCAGGATTCCTATTTTAATGATAAACTCTATCCTACCAATTTCTAGCGCCAAGAAAAAGAAGATAAACCACAAAATTTGCTTTTTAATTAAATGCAAAATCGTGGTTTTAATCTTTTGTTGAAGCACTGAATTCTCAGCCAAAGAAAGTTCTAAAACTTTCAATGTACGTAACGTTTAAATTGGAGGCTTCCAAACTATAAAGTAAACCAAATCCCCTGGAGAGAAGCCAGCTCATTTCAGGTTTCGCCACTTGGCAAGCACAACTCTGGAGATAACTATGTCTGAAAAGACGTCAGGGAGAGAACTGGCCCCAATGTGGCTGGATTCTGGCTGATGCCTCCTGTCCCTGCCAGCTCAGAGTTCTGCTGTTCCCAAACGTCCTCCACAAACCAGAGCAACCAATCCTGAGCTCCTGTCCCATCACAACACAGTAGGAGCGTGGCCACCTTGCTCTGAATTTCCCAAGGTGCAAGGAGTGAAAGAACAATACTCTCCAAATGCCACTCATTTATTTCTTTGACCTTAGTTTTATCAAATTTTAAAACTGGAATGCTTTAATCTTAAATATAAAATGGGTAAAGCAGTGGCAAAAGACACATAAAGTAAAAAGAAAATACACTTTAAAATTTCAAGCTACTTTCCTCTTGATGGGAGAAGCTAGCATTGGTGTTCTAGTTATTAAGTGAGGTAGCAAATTTCATGAGTATTTATTACTATATTTAGTAGTTTATATATGCATTATATATATTCTTATAAAATATCAATTATAACTTGCTAATATTTTAATTTAATACAATTATGAACACCCATACTATGGTGAGACTCAAAGAGAAAAGGAAGAGTCATCCTTTAAAAGCTTTTCTTAATAATTTGACTAATGAGGTTAATAGACCTAGTTTGATTTGTAAACTCAAAATACCCTGAAATACTTCACAAAAGCCACTCATTCTGAAGATTAATCACACTACAGAGTAACATTTCATATTCTTCCATATTTTGCAATGTGGGACTATCAACAATTTTAGTTTGAATAATAAAACTACTCAGAGGAAATATTTAGATATGAAATTTTCTTACTGTATCCAAGGAAAGTAAATCATCTTTGCTCCCACCAAATACCATTATTTCATTTTCTTTCCCCAAACAGGCTGTATGCCATAACCTATAATTGAAAATTATAAGCAGAGTAAAATACTATGAAAAAAGAAACTGTATGTGACATATAAGTCAATTTTAAACTGCACACTTCACATTTAATCTATTTCAAAATGGGCATGATTGAACTTGAACCTTTGGCATATCCTAAAAAAGATTTTGAAGATTCCTCTAGAATCACTAAAACATTAGCTTCTCATTAAATCACGTCAATGAAGGAGATGACCCCTAATAACTTTTTTCTACTATACCCCCCCAACCTTTTTCTGCCTTTTTATCTCATAGACATTATCACTGAAATAAAATTAATTAAAAAGGAACTAATCATCCTATTGCTGAACTGGACCTTTTCCCCAATTTTCTTATTACTATCTGCCACGTTACTGTTTTGAACATTTTCAACTTTTCTTTCCTGTTCTCTGTTTCCCATCATCTGACAAACCCAACTTGGCCATCCCTTCACATTTACACTGTCACACTACTTATCACTCTGGGCACAGAATATCAGACTTGTTCCTCATTTTTTTGTCTCTAGTCTCTCTCGACTACATTTAAGCTGATAACATTTTTCAAATGTTTTTAACCATGGATATGTCCTGGTCAGGAAGCAACTGTGCCATCTTTCTTAGCTCATATGCACGATCAACAATTATTTTTTTTCCCCATAATTCTTAATTCTTGCCCCCCCCGCCCCACAATGAACCCTCTACTCTGGCCAAGTTCATTTATTTGTGTCCCCTAAGAGAATCTATCTGTAGGCTTTTGTTCACCCTGTTTCTTATGCTTAAGATAATAAATCATTCTTTCAGGGCTTTAAAGACAGGTTCAAAATCCCCAGGAAGTATCCAAATGCCTAAACAAACTGGCTCTGTTGCCCTCCCTGGTTAGCACTTTTGAACATTTATGTGCTCATTTTATAATCTTCTGACTTACATTTGAAGATAAACTGCTCTATATACTACTTTAATTATTTGCTGTGTGGATCTTCTAAAGGTCCAAACATGAGGTCCTTAGATAAAACTTGCCAGTGGTGTGCTGGAAATGGCTTACCGGCTCAGTGAAACCAGTTCTGCCTGTCTCTATCCAAATCCATGTTCAGTGCCATCATGGAGAGAGCTTGAAATTGGCCATGGTAAAAACCAGCAAATGCTACAAATTTGGGCTTTTCATTTTGTTTTTCCTGGAAAGCAGTTGTTAACCCTTTCCCAGCACACCACTGCAACGTGGGAAATCTGATTTTATGCTTCTCCTTAAAAAGGCCTAAATATGGTGTTCTGCATCCAGTGGGTGCTCAAAAACTCTAATTAACAAAAGCAAATACAAAAAACCACCATAATTTACTCAATTATTAAATAAATTGTTTCATAAGAGCATCTAATGTTCTTTTGGAAATGGTCTGATAGCTCACAGTCATCTCCAATTTCACCTTACTTACAAAGCATAATCTTATGTTTGGTAAAATTCAATATTTCTGGGAGCTCTAACTCTCAGGACAAAAACATACATGTAAAGTTCTCAATTTTAGAAGGTAAATCAAGAATTTTACAAAGTCATTGCTTTGACTCTGAGAGAATTTTGATGACTTCCTTAATAGACCAAATTGCTGAAGCAACAGATACCCCAATTATACATTATCACTTATTTTATTACCACATAACTTGTTTTTAGTACATTTATCCTTTTCACTTAACTCCCACAACTGCAAACAGTAGGATTATGCACAACTGGTTACATCAAGTACTTTCCTCAAACGATCACTCACACATTCAATGACAGTTGCACTCGGGACCCACGATAGAACTGAGTCATAAGAGATTTTGTTTAGGAACTACTCTGCCCAATTCTCCAACTTATATGTTAGAACATAAATTGATATAAGTCTTCATCGACACCCAGATTATGGTGTGGGCTTGGGGATGGGGAACCGGATAAAGGAAATGGAATACAAGGAACGTTTAATTTCTGGGAGAGAGGGCCATGTGTAACCTCGGCAACAGTCATGAGATCTGTCAGGAAGTACCTGAGGCTCTGTAAGTCAACACTTTGTTGGACTTCTTTTATAGACCCGTTAAAAAAAGGGTCCTTGCTGACAGCCACTTGTACAGGCAGTTAGATATGGCTAGATAGATGGCCTTTCGACCAAGCCTTGCTCTAACTAAGGTGAGACCTGGAAGAGAGAGCACCACCCTACAGAATAGTGGTTTTCAACCAGGGCTGATTTTTGCCCCCAAAAGACGTTTGACAATATCTGAAATATTTTTGATTGTCACAACTCCAGGTGTGGGGGGGGGGAGGGGCAGTACTACCGGCCTCTAGTGGGTGAAGGCCACAGATGCTGCTAAACATCCTCCAGTGCACCGGACACCCCTAGTGACAAAGAATAATTTGGTCCAAAATGTCAATAGTGCTGAGGTCAAGAAACCCTGCTGTAGGATTACAAGAGGAGAATTGGGCCATTTACATTTCAAATTATAACTTGAAACAGTTTGCACAAAATGTATTTAGATGTTAAATGCTCACTCATAAAAAATTAGTACACACACACACACACACACACACACACACACACGTTCTCCTTACACTGAACTGTACCCCACCTGTGCTCCTCCTCACCTCATACCTGAAGATAGATCTGCCTCTGTCTTATCTGCCTTAGGGAAACTCTGGCCTGGACTTCATCATCGAAGAACACTGGAAAGCCTTTCCTGCCTCGATTTTGTTGACATCTAGCTTGCAACCTGATGTTTTGTCTATAGACTGAGAGTTTATGTCCTCTCACAGCTGCTCTAAACTTATCACCTAAACATTCTAATAAAGCATATTGTTTACATGACACATCAGCTGAATTCAAAGAAATCTCTTTACATAGCTCAGTTCTAACTGATATTATTATTAGTAATAGTTGTGTTGCTCTAATTACTTATTAAGGATTGAATTATAAAATAGGAGCAATTTAAAAATTAAACATATTCTTACTACGACTTTGGTCCAGAATTAATGCATTCGTACAATTAAATGACTGGAAGAGAACTAAGAGCTTCTCCAATCCAAGTCCCTCATTTCATGGGATGAAGAAATTAATGCTCAGTTTCTTTAAGTGACTTTCCCAAAGCCAAAAAGCTAAGTAGTAGCTGAGCAAGGACTAGAACGCTGGGCTCCCATATCTTAATATAAAACTCTTTATATTAAAAAATGCATTTCAAAAGATCCAAATTGCTAAAATAATACATTCCAATGAATTTTTACACATGAAACTGTAAGAATCACATATGTAATTATGATAAACTCTAAATGTTTTATACATATTAATATAGCTACAGACACTGAAATATATACACATTTTTTCAGGCCTTTTTCTCAGGTAAGTTACTTAATTGCCACTTTAAATTAAACTTCTGAAATGCATACCAGTAAGTTGACTTCACACTTGTATACATAATCTATAGCAAAAAAAAATTCTGAAATACATGGCATGCAAAAGAGTAAACTCTATTACTAACTGTAATGATTATAATGTGTTGACTCTGAATTTCCTATGAATATATTTTTATTACACTACTGTCTCAAATTAGAAAAAAAAGAATTACAATACTAATGTGGTTTTCTTTGTACAGTTGACCCTTGAACAACGCAGGGGTTGGGGTGCTGATACCCTCCAGCGTCGAAAATCGACATATAATTTTTGGCTCCTCAAAACTTAAGTACTAATAGCCTACCGTTGACCAGAGGCCTTATCAATAGCATAAAGTCAATTAATACATATTTTGTATGTTATATGTATTACGTACTGTATTCTTACAATAAAGTAAGCTAGAGAAAACATTATAAACAAAACACAACAAATAAATAAAAAGCAAACTCAGACCTACGAATACAGAGAATAAACTGATGATTGACAGAGGAAAAGGGAGTGGGGAGGATGGGCAAAACGGGGGGAGGGGACTGGGAGACACAGGCTTCCAGTTACGGATGCGTAAGTCATGGGAATAAAAGGTACAGCCTACGGAATACAGTCAATGACACTGTAGTAGCATCATATGGTGACAGATGGTGCCTACGATTATGGCGAGCATAGGTTAATGTATAGAGTTGTTAAATCACCGTGTTGTACACCTGAAACTAATGTAACACTGTGCGTCAACTACATTCACATTTTAAAAAAGAAAATGTTATTAAGAAACTCATATGGAAAATACATTTACAGTACTGTGTTTATTAAAAAAAATCCACGTAGGGGCGACTGGGTGGCTCAGTCGTCGGGCGACTGCCTTCGGCTCGGGTTGTGGTCCCAGGGTCCTGGGATCGAGTCCCGCATCGGGCTCCCTGCTCCGCAGGAGGCCGGCTTCTCCCTCTCCCACTCCCCCTGCTTGTGCTCCCTCTCTCACTGTGTCTCTCTCTGTCAAATAAATAAATACAATCTTTAAAAAAACAAAACAAAATCCATGTAGTAAGTGGATCCATGCAATTCAAACTTGTGTTGTTCAAGGATCAATTGTAGTCTAATAATGTATTTTTTCTACAACTTTTACTCTATAATATATGACAAATAATTAACATATGTCTTTTCCAAAAATGCATATTAATGAATACATCAGTTAATTAAAATAACAATCTGCCATCTATTTGATCAACATGAAAGTAATTTTCTCACTAAATTACAAAAAACCTCTTCCAAAAACAAGTAACTACTAAAGCCATCCCCATTCCTGTCTACTTATCAAAAATATTAACATTATATGATACTTCCAATTTCTTAGCCTTTTCATATTATCAGGGAAGATTATACATTTACCTAATTTACCTATAGTTTACCTAAAAGGGTAACATTTTCAAATATGCAAATATGGATGAAAACAGAATAGGCCATTTCTAACAATCAGACATAATTAAAATGATAATTAAATTACTTAGGTAACATCAAGCTTCTTTGAAAGATATCTTTCTTGATGATTTACAATTTTAATGGCAAACACTACAAAATCAGTGCTATATTTTAATACTCCAGAAATTCTTAACTATTTTACTATTCATTAACTTCTAGACTTACCTGGGTCTTGTTTTAGGTAAGTGTGTAAGTTGTTTCCAACCATTTGTTATGACATTATAAATCCAACCATCACCTGTAATTATGACAGTTCAGAAATTAAGATTAGGTCTTTGGGATAAAATTTAAATTTTTTCCCAAATTTATCTGCTACATTTATGCAACTATCTTTTGTGTGTATGCATATTTTCTCACAAAAATTTTCAGAGATATACAAAAGTAGAGTGACCATGACAATGAACCTTCACATACCCCAGATTCAACAACTATCAAGATTTTGTCACAGGTGCTCCATTTAGCTCTTTTTTGTTATTCTTGTGGCTCAATTGCTCTGAAGCAAATCCTAGATCTCCTGTCATTTTCCCCATATATACTTCAGTAAACATTGCTTTAAAAAATACACGAACCATGAGAGATGATGGACTCTGAAAAACAAACTGAGGGTTCTAGAGGGGAGGGGGTTAGGGGGATGGGTTAGCCTGGTGATGGGTATTGAGGAGGGCACGTTCTGCATGGAGCACTGGGTGTTATGAACAAACAATGAATCATGGAACACTGCACCAAAAACTAATGATGTAATATATGGTGATTAACATAACAATAAAAAAAATACAGTGTTTACAGAACCACAGTGCCATCATCTCATTGCCACAATGCCATTATCAGAGTCAACAAAATTAAAATAATTCTTTTTTTAAAAGATTTTATTTATTTATTTGGGAGAGAGAACGAGTGGGGTGAGGGGCAGAGAGAGAAGCAGGTTCTCCACTGAGCAGGGAGCCCAGTGTGGGGCTTGATTCCAGGCCCCTGGGATCATGACCCAAGCCCGAAGGCAGACGCTTAACCAGTTGAGCCACCCAGGAGCCCCAAAATAATTCTTGGTGTCATATAATACCCAGAAGTTAAGCCCAGGAGGACACTGACTGAACTAAGAGTTAGGACATGGAATTCCCCACATGTCAATGACCAAAAACACCAAATAGGATTTCAAAATGTTACAGCTCAAAAAGACATGATATTAAACAACACCTACTGAAACAAATAGATGTTAGTTTTTTATTAGACTCCAAATCTCTTTTAATTAAAAACCTTCAAATTGGAGAAGCATAATCATCTGCAATAACTAAAATCCCCTACTAGAAACTCCTGTTTCTCTAACCAGCTTTTGGAGTTTGTTTGCTGCCTGATTGATGCTCAATAAATTGTTGTTGAAAATAAAAAGTTGTTTCCAGATCCTATATGGAATTGCATAAATGAGGTTTCTTATGAAAACCCCTCTAGTCATGGAAAACTTCTGAGTTAAGAAAACACAAGATATCTAACCTATCAAACTAAGAAGTGGATACTCTTAGTCATTTGTCTATCCTGATACCACAATTTTACTGCTGGGGAAAAAAAAAACCCTATTACAAAACCATAGCCATTGGAATCAGCAGTAACAGGAGTTTAAAGATTCTGGCTAAGCACTTTCCTTTAGAGTTCTGGAACAAAAAGAGAAGCAACTGGCCTTCCCACCTTATATTTCCAGAGCCTTCTGGGGAAGACTGTTCTTCTAATCCCCATTCCAGCCTACAGTGTAAGTATCTGGATCAAAAATCAGGAAGGCACAGAATCACAGAATATTATAGTTGAAAGGGGCTTTAATTCATCTAGGTTCAACCATCACCCTTTCTTTTCTATATACCTAGGAAACAGGAGAACATGGAGAGCCAAAGGTACTAAAGCAAAGGGGTCTTCTAATTCTTTTATATAAACATACAGCTGGGGATAAAGGTAAGCCAGACAATTAAAAAAGAAAGAAAGACACCTTACGTATCAAATACAATTAAGAAAAAAGAATGAGAGAATAATTGTAGGCTAAACTTTAATTGACTTACTTAATGGAATATTGTCTGCACTTAGTCCACCAAATAGAAAAAGTTTATCATCAGCTATTGGTGTTAAAGTATGCCATGACCGATGTTTGGGGTTTTCTCCATTAACAGGAATCCTGTGGCAAGGGAAAAAAAATATAAAAATCTAGTTACTATGTTAGTCAAAATAAAAGGTTTCCGATCATCTCAGATTAAAGTAAAAAACTGCCTTCATGGGGCACCTAGGTGGCTCAGTAGTTAAGCATCTGCCTTCAGCTCAGGTCATGATCTCAGGGTCCTGGGATCGAGCCCTACATCGGGCTCCCTGCTTGGCGGGAAGCCTGCTTCTCCCTCTCCCACTCCCCCTGCTTGTGTTCCCCCTCTCACTGTGTCTCTTTCTGTCAGATAAATAAAATCTTAAAAAAAAAAAAGTTTACAAAACAAAAAAAACCTGCCTTCACTACTTTTACAAAAAGCTGATTTTACTATCTCTACCTGCATTAAGATTAAGATTTTAAAAACATTCTGAAATGCTTAGATGAATTGAAACAATCTTTCTGGGGCGCCTGGGTGGCTCAGTCATTAAGCATCTGCCTTCGGCTCAGGTCATGATCCCAGGGTCCTGGGACCAAGCCCCGCATCGGGCTCCCTGCTCAGCGGGAAGCCTGCTTCTCCCTCTCCCACTCCCCCTGCTTGTGTTCCCTCTCTCGCTGTGTCTCTCTCTGTCAAATAAGTAAATTAAAAATCTTAAAAAATAAATAAATAAACAATCTTTCCATTTAGTTCTATTCCACCTGGTCACAGAACACAGACTGAAAATTATGAAGTCAATTCCCAGTTAATTCCGGCGCATACTTCATATCATTCTTGTTTAATCCATATAACTTCTTCAGTTTTTCAACATAATTATTTTCATGTCTGTAACTTTTTATTGTTGGCCCATGTTTAATTTTATATTTTCAGCTGATTTCTTCAAGGATATTATGGGGTTTGGGTGTTGTTGCTTTTACTTTGGTTTACTTGCTGTACAACTTCCCAAGCTTCCTTAGCTGAAAATGCTAGCTACTCTAGCTTCAAAATAAAAGTATGCAGGGGCGCCTGGTTGGCTAAGTCAGGTAAGGAGCTGCCTTCAGCTAGGGTCATGATCCAGGGTCCTGGGATTGAGCCCCTGACTGTCAGGCTCCCTGCTCAATGGGGGGGTCTGCCTCTCCTTCTCCCTCTGCTCCGCCCCCCTCTCATGCTCCGGGTCTCTCTGTCTCTCTCAAATAAATGAATAAAATCTTTTAAATAAATAAATTAATTAATTAATTAAAAAAATAAAAATAAAATAAAAGTAGGCCTGGGTGGCACAGTCAGATAAGTGTCTGTGTTCGGCTCAGGTCATGATTCCAGGGTCCTGGGATTGAGTCCGGCATTGGGCTCCCTGCTCAGCAGGAGGCCTGCTTCTCCCTCTGCCTCTCCCACCAACCCTGCCTTGTGCTCTCTCTCTCTCCTCACTCTCTCTCTCTCAAATAAATAAAATCTAAAAAACAAAACAAAAAAACAAAGACATCCCAAGAAAAGAAAATGATAGGCCAATATTGCTCATGAACATAGATGCAAAAATCCTCACCAAAATATTAGTAAATCAAATCCAAAAAATTAAAAGAATTATACACCATGACCAAATAAGACTTATTCCCAGTATGCAGGTCTGTTCAACATTCAAAAAGCAGCTAATGGAATCCATCATATCAATAAGCCTAAAGAAAAATCAAATGATCATATCAATAGAAGCAGAAAAATAGAAGCATTGGGTTTCCTGCTTAGCAGGGAGTCTGCTCCTCTCTCTCTCTCTCTCTCTCTTTGTCCCTCCCCACTGCTCGTTCTCTCAAATAAATAAATAAAATCTTAAAAAAAAAGTATGTAAACCATTCCAGTTCCAGGATAAACCTCTAAGGACTCCAAAACAAATACTGTCCTATTCTTAAAAAAATAAAAACCTAAGTACAAAAGTTTAATTTAGGAGGTGAGAAGATACCATTTTCCAGCATTCTGGAATGTTCCAGAATAATGTGGGCCGTTTGTAGAAGATATAATTATTTTTTCCAAAATGGAAATATTTTTATGGTTTGTGCTGACTCTAAGAATCATATTGATTACAAAATGTTCAACAACCACAAAAATTTTTTTTCCACAAAAGTATTTTTAAAAAGGAGAGTTCTCTTATAATCCTGTCCTCCAGCAATAAGAAATTATAATAATTTGGTATCTATCTTTCTAGGTTTTAATGTACATATAAACATATTTATTAAAAAATATAAATGGGATCATATATTCTGTTCTGCAACTTTTTTCATTCAATTAATATGTTGTAGAATATTTCTATAACTTCCTTTGGTAATGGAAGCATAGTAGCCCACTGGGCAAATGTACCATGATTTAAACAATCCCCACTTGTGAACATGAGGACTGACTGCCAGTTCTTGGTTTTCTAATAATGTTGTAAAACAAACGCACACGCGCACACATGTCCAGTTACTGTCTTTGGAGAAATTCTGGGTCAAAGTAGAAATTCCATTTTACGTTTTATTTATTTTTTTGAGATTTTATTTATTTGACACAGAAAGAGAGAGAGAGAGCAAGCACAAGCAGGGGGAGCAGCAGGGAGAGGGAGAAGCAGGCTCCCCGCTGAGCAGCGGGCCCAACACTGCAGGGCTCGATCCCAGGACCCCGGGATCATGACCTGAGCCAAAGGCAGATGCTTACCCAACCAGGTGCCTCTGGCTTGCATACTTTTATTTTATTTTACATTTTAAACATATTACCCCCCCCATTTTACATTTTAAACATATTGCCAAACTACCTTCCAGAAAAACTGTACCAATTTATACTCCCGCTAATTGTGTTGTTATAACCTAGCACACACTGGTTATTTGTGATTATTTTTATCTGATAAATGAAAACTATTATTTTTAGTTCCATTTCTTTGATTGTCTATAAGGTTGAACATCTTTTTTTTTTTAAGATTTTATTTATTTGACAGAGAGAGACACAGTAAGAGAGGGAACACAAGCAGGGGGAGTGGGAGAGGGAGAAGCAGGCTTCCCGACTAAGCAGAGAGCCTGATGTGGGGCTGGATCCCAGGAACCTGGGATCATGACCTGAGCCCACGACAGACGCTGAACGACTGAGCCACCCAGGCGCCCCTGAACATCTTTTTAAAATAATTTTGGGGGGCACCTGGGTGGCTCAGTTGGTTAAGTGTCTGCATTTAGCTGGGGTCATGGTCTCAGAGCCCTGGGATCCAGTCCAACGTCAGGCTCCCTGCTCAGTAGGGAGTCTGCTTCTCCATCTCCCTTTGCCCCTCCCCCTACTCATGCTCTCTCTCTCTTTCTCTCTGTGTGTCTCTCTCTCAAATAAATAAAAGCTTTTAAAAAAGAAAATAATTTTTGCCCATTTGTATTTCTCCTCTGAGTTGCTCATTTATGTTCTTTCTTTGTCCACTCTTCTGTTGGATTATTTGTCTTTTCCTTACTGATTTTCTAAGTTCCTGTGGATTTAAGCCCTGTAAAAAATACTGCAAGTGCACCCAGGTGGCTCAGTCTGTTACGTGTCTGCCTTCAGCTCGGGTCATGATCTCAGGGTCCTCGGATCCAGCTACGCATTGGGCTCTCTGCTCAGCGGGGAGCCTGCTTCTCCTTCTCGCTCTGCCCCTCTCCCCACTGGTGCTTTCTCTCTCTCTCAAATAAATAAATAAAATCTTTAAAAAAAATACTGCAAATATGACTTCTAATTTATTTTTTGTTTGCATTTTCCAATTTGCCTTTTAACTTTGGTATAGTTTTTTAAGATTTTATTTATTTATTTACTTGAGGGGTGCCTCAGTCAGTTAAGCATTTGCCTTTGGCTCAGGTCATGATCTCAGGGTCCTGGGATTGAGCCCCATGTCGGGCTCCCTGCTCAGTGGGGAGTCTGCTTCTCCCTCTCCCTCTCCCCCTCCCCACTGTTCGTGCTCTCTCTTGCTCTCTCTCCCTCAAGTAAATAAAATCTCAAAAACAAAACAAAATAAAGATTTTATTTATTTATTTGAGAGAGAGAGAGAGAGCACAAGCAGTAAGATAGGGAGAAGCAGGCTCCCTGCTGAGCAGGGAGCCCACTGCAGGGCTTGATACCAGGACCCCAAGATCATGACTAGAAAGCAGACACTCAACCGACTGAGCCACCCAGGTGCCCTGGGGTTTATACCATCTTTAGAAAAACTTTCCATGCCAAGATTTTAAAGACAATCTGCTATAATTTTTTTTCTGGCAGTTTCACAGTTTCATTTTTAATAGCATTTCTATTTTGGAATAATATATAGCTCTGATTCCATCTCATTACACGAACAGCTGAAGTGATAGCTAAATAGATTTATTCTATTGTTAAATATATATTTTGAACTACAATTAAAATCTGACATTTACCTACTTCATTATCTGTTTACTTGTGATGACCCCAATAAACTCTTCCTTCATTTCTTCTACTGACCAGTTCTCAAGAATACTTGGTACAAAACCAGCACTTTTACATAATCAGTTTTAAACTGCTGGTATTCTCATGTATTATTTAGTTTAGTTAAAGAACAAACTCTGCATTTAAATCTGTATATTCTTTGCTTAGACATATAATCTGAAGGAAAAAGACACTAATTCACTTCTAGAGACTCAAATTTGGGTTTTGGTCCCAAAGAGACACACACACACACACACACACACACACACGCCTTTTGATTAAAATATACTTAAGTCTCAAACTTACCTTCCAGACCAAGTCCAGGTATCTAAGTTCAGATAGTGCAAATCATTCATCCTAGTTTGCTAAAATAAAAGTGTGTTAAGTTAGTCTGTGTTTTACATTTTTCATGGGCTAAAATTTTGGTTTTAAAGTTATTTCAGATTAAAAATAGACCATCTGCATTTTACTTAACATCAGAATTTATATATTGGGAAACAACGCTAAGTGTCAATCAAATTGATATAGAGCTACCCAATTAATTTGTCAAGGGGGAAAGGAAGAAATGGGTTTAAACTAACAGGATTTAGATGTTCAGAAATTAAACTTTTCTGGTTATGCACTGAAGTGAAGGAGTCTCCTCATTATAATATGATTTATAAATCATCTGTGATGACTCATGTATAGTCTGTTTAGGGGATGGAAAATAAATAAATGTTATTACTGAACAGCATTTTAGTATCTATACAATTTGAATAGTCATTTGTTCCCCAAAATCAGAAAATATTTTTTGTAAGAAGAATCACACATAAAAATACCATTTCCATTAAAAACACTAACCAAAACACGTCCGCCAAAAATATAGCCCTTATTTCCAAGAACTGCACATGTGTGCGCGGCTCGCGGCTGTGGAGGAACTCCATCCTGCAAGCAGAGATGAGAAAACACAATGCAAAGCCTTGAAACATCTCTAAGGGTGTCCCACTCTTACACTCAGTATGAGAAATACCTGACACCAAATCACCATTACCCCTGTAATTCAATAAAAATCCTACTGCAGGGGCACCTGGGTGACTCAGTCGTTAAGCGTCTGCCTTCGGCTCAGGTCATGATCCCAGGGTCCAGGGATCGAGGATCGAGCCCCGCATCAGGCTCCCTGCTCTGCGGGGAGCCTGCTTCCCCCTCTCCCACTCCCCCTGCTTGTGTTCCCGCTCTCGCTGTGTCTCTCTCTGTCAAATAAATAAATAAAATCTTTAAAAAAAAAAATCTAATGCAAAAGTTCATTCTAAACAGTAATGATTATAGACAAACACTGCTCTTCAAGAATGAAATTTAGGGGCGCCTAGGTGGCCCAGTCGGTCGGCGTCTGACTCTTGGTTTCGGCTCAGGTCATGATCTCAGGGTCGTGAGATGGAGCCCTGCCTTCCATGGGCACTCAGCTGGGAGGCTGCTTGAGAGTCTCTATCTCCCCCTCCTTCTGTCCCTCCCCCTGCTCCTGTGCACGCTTTCTCTCAATAAATAAATCTTAAAAAAAAAAAAAGAATGAAATTTACTCACCCTGATCTTTACTTTTTAAAGTGCTTTTCTTAAATGCCTGACACTATTTAGCAAAATAAAATTTCATGTAAATTTCAGCTCGAAATATAAAGATTTAAAAATCAAATTTAAAAGATTCTCTCTCTCCCTCCTTCCCACTCTCTCCCCACCCCCTTCTCCCACAGAGTTCATATTATGAGTGAGCAGTACACAGTGTGATGATCTCAGAGACTCTAAAAAATCGCATCTGCCCCCTCAAACTCTTGGTGTCTCAAATTCCACAATAAGAACTTCACTTAAGCCAAACAGTGCTTTATTGCTTACTAAAACTCTTCCCATTAACCGATAACACTTTTCTATACTTTACTTTGAATAAATAGAGCAGATCTTTTCTCCAGAGAAGTTTTGGATTGGTGGGAAAAGAGAGAATATAATGGGCAGATGAATGAATGAGATTTGAAAGAAAAATTTTCTGCAATAATTTCCATGTGTTCACGGTGGGTGCCTTTGTGTATGCATTTCAGTCCAAGTTCGGAAAGAACTTTTTCAACATTTTCAGTGCATTGGCTCCTGAATGTGGGCACAGGACATTTAAGCTCTACTACCAATATCATAACTCTCTAGACTTTTCAGGCTTACTTGAATGACTGTCCTGAAGCAAACACAGTAAGAAATAATTCAGATATTACCAATTTAACACTTAAATAAGTGAGAGAGAATCTTTTGAAATGTGGTTCCCAGCTATTCCAGCAAGACAAAATCTTTATTATTACCCCATTCCTGATCTGAAATTTTGGAAAAATTATTCTACTATATACACATTTATTATGAAATAAATACCAAACTTCTATCAAATGTATTTTTTTTTAAAGATTTTATTTATTTTTTAACAGAGAGAGAGAGATAGACAGTGAGAGAGGGAACACAAGTGGGGGGAGTGGGAGTGGGAGAAGCAGGCTTCCCGCTGAGCGGGGAGCCTGATGCGGGGCTCGATCCCAGGACCCTGGCATCATGACCTGAGCCGAAGGCAGACGCTTAACGACTGAGCCACCCAGGCGCCCCTATCAAATGTATTTATTAGCCACCTAAAGCTTCTGAATAAACTGAATTCATGTAATTCCAAACAAAAACAAAGAAAGGGCACTTGCATTAATCTGTGTGTCTAACTGCCTAAATAATGTACAATGCTTCTTAAGTTGCTTGAAATACTGAAAATAACTCAAAGATCCCTACTACTAATATATTGCTCTTAAGGGGTAAAAATCCCATGTAGGAAAAACACTTTCAACCTTCCCATTTTATAGATGACACACTAAATGGCTTATCTAAAGTACAGAGCTCTTTTAGGACAGAATTAGAATGCAAATCCAATTTCTTTTAACTTTGACACCAATATAATTGGTACACTCTACCATGTTGCCTTGTCTTTCGGTGCTGATATTTGGGAATAATGTAGTACTTTAAGAAGATGTCTAAAAAAATGAAGAGACATCCAGCTACAGCCATGTCAGAAGAACTTTCAGATAAAATATAAACAATATAAGAACTTATTTGAAGAAATCATCAGAGAAATTACAGTGAAAATCTTGGTAAATATGAACTAAAATAGGGTCAAAGTAATATAAGAATGTTGGAGGGGGGTTACAGACTGAGGTAAGAAGAGAAAGAAGGAGCCCAAGAACTAATTATAAGTTACCTCAGCTCCCTTATCCTCAGGATCACATTCTACCTTTTTTTTTTTTTTTTTTTTTTTTTAAGTAGGTTCCAGCTCAATATGGAGCTTGGACTCAGAAGCCTGAGAACAAGAGTCGAATGCTCCACTGACTGGGCCAGCCCGCTGCCCCGACAAAGCACATGCCACAAATATGCCTTCGAGATCTGCAGACGCCTGCTTTTTCTCTAAAGAAGGAGAGGCTACAGATGCTGCCCGAAAGTTTTAATAGATCCAGTCTCAACACTATTTCTTGGCACCTGCTGGCTGACATAAAATTATCTGAACAGAGATAAAATGCTTTTATTTCATTAACAAAGACATAAATCTTAAAATTCAAATGGATGTATGTCATTTGTGCATACTAGTGGACAGTTTTGGTTTTGCCTGTTTAGCACTCCATTCTGCACAGTTCTAGTGACCTATCACCCACAACCCCCGGCCTCCTAGGGTAGGCCTAAGATGTGAGCCTAGCCTATCACCCCCTTGGCAACAGGGACTAATGTTAGGAGGGGGAACCTGCCCAAATACGGCCAGAGTCCTTTTCTAGGACTAATCTGTAGACCTTGAAAGAACACAGCACCAATGGAAAGGACTGCTTGGATAGCCAGGACCATATTCCCTCCTAAGTGAGGTGGCTGGTCTGCAGCAGACAGAATGAAGCTAGCAGACAAAGAGAATCAGAGAGAAGCTAACAAAGCGATGTAAAATGTTGTGATGGTGTTGAGTAACTTGCTCTAGCTCCTGAGGCCCTAATCCCTGCTGCTCTTCCACTGTGTGAGACACTCCAAAATAAAACTTCCCTCTATGTAAAAATTCATTATGGCTTAAGCTAATTTGAATTTGGGTTTGCTCACCAGCACATGAGAGAGTATAATAATGTATTTTTATCATGCTTTAATTGCATGTAGATTTCAAGAGTTTATGAAATATGGGCTTTTCAAAATTGTGGACTTGATTATAAAAGGACATTTAAAAAAAAGATTTTATTTATTTTTGCAAGAGAGAGAAAGAGCGAGCAAGCATGAGCAGGGTGGGGGGGCAGAGGGAGAAGCAGACTCCCCACTGAGCAGGGACTCTATCCCAAGACCCCAAGATCCTGACCTGAGCCAAAGGCAGATGCTTAATGGACTGAGCCACCCAGGTGCCCTAAAGGGACATTTTAAAAGTGCCACCATTAAATCAGGACATCACACTTGTGGGTACAGAATGATGATGGTACCCACTTTAGAAGATTTTTCTAGAAAAACTTAGCTAGCCTGGAGAAAAACAGGTGATTAAAAAAAAAGTATTAGTGATGGTACTCAAGGGATTATATGATTATAAACTCAATTGCTAAAATCCAAATAATTTAGCAAAAAAATATTCTTTTAAAGTATCAATGAGTAAGGAGCACCTGGGTGGCTCAGTTGGTTAAGCGGCTGCCTTCGGCTCAGGTCATGATCCCAGGGTCCTGGGATCAAGCCCCACATCGGGCTCCTTGCTCGGCAGAGAGCCTGCTTCTCCCTCTCCCTCTGCCTGCCTGCCGCTAACCCCTACCCCTTGTGCTGTCTCTCTCACTATCCCTCTCTCCATGTCAAATAAATAAATAAAATCTTTAGAAAAAAATAAAGTATCAAAGAGTATATAAATACAAAGGTAACTTTTTACAATACTTACTTTAATTTCTGGTTGAAACCAATTCTGTGTCTTTGTATCAAATACATGAACATCATTATGCCATCCCCAGAAGATCTGTTCTTCCTAAAACAGGAATTTTAAAAATATTTCAAAGCTTTTATAATCTTTAGGTTATTGTAATAAATGTCATTGCATATTTACTGGTGAAATAATAGACACCATTATAAAAACAGAGGTAAGTGTTACCATAGTCATAAAGCTAATGCACACGCCAGTGGCCCACAAAGTGTGGCCTCCAAACCAGTAGCAACTTGTCTTCTCTTAGCACTACCTGCAGTGAGTCATAAATTTACTTGTTGATAATCTTCCAATTCCTTCAAAGAATTCTCTCTTTGGAAATTGCAGAGGACAAAATGACATTTATATCTTGCAATCTGTGTTCCTACAGTGCATGCTCAGAATTCCTAATCTTTGCAATTAGGAACCTTAGGGGACCATGGTTCCTTTTTCCAAAAAGCTCCAATCACTTCTACTTAACCAAGCAATTTGTTCTTACAGGTCAAACTTGGGCTTGCTCTCTTACCTGCCTTCTAAGAGACAAAATTATCAGCAGGGCAGCCATTTAGCAATTATACTATATTTAGCATCTCTGGATTGTTGAAATCCTCTATTACTGCTTTAGCTTACCTCTGTGTCAATTTTAGGTTCTATGCCAGAACTACTATTCATTTTTGTCAGAACTTGTCAAACAAGTTAAACACACTAAACAATTTCCTTAATTTAAAATATAGATGAAAAGAAATCTACTTGTACACCAGAAACATCAGGACATGATTCTTAGCCTAACTGTACTAGGAGAGAAAAAAAATGAGTAAAAATATGTAGATATAAGTAATGGGAATTTATATTTCTGAAAATTATCAGTAATACTATAAGTAACAAAACTTTAAAGGTATTTTATTTTAAAAACTCAAAAACCATGTAAATACATAGAGATCTTTTTAAATACCTATACACAAAAAGATATACATGAAATGTACATATATATTTACATTACAATGTACAATAACAATATATGCTAGTGAAAGGTAAAACGGAAGAGCTACTATGTATCTTGGTGCTAGGATCAATGGTTTTTAAAGTTATCTTTTAAAAGGTATCATTTTTATGTCATGTCTTATTTCATTAGTTTATTCTCTAACCAGTAAGAATAAGTAGGAAAGGTAATATCACGACCAACTTACTCACTGTCATACAGAGGTCAGCCTGAGCTATGAATAGTTCTGGTAGACATACCTAGAAGGAGGTGTGTGTCAGCAACAGCCATTCTGGTTGTCTATGAACAGAGTTTTTCCAGGTTGTGCTAAAATCTCTACTTGTCTAACAGAAACAGGTGTAAGTGATTAATAAAGTAAGACATTATTCTGCCAGTAGCCATGAAGGCTAATACCACTAGGTGAGAGAAGGTGAGAGAACCTCCTCCAACTGAATCTGAATCCAAAAAAGAGAAAACATGTTTTTTTTCATAGTGTCAATTATGGCAAGTTAAACTGAGAAAGACTGGAGTCATCATTTCTAAAGACTTTAAAGTGATACTAAATTAGAGAAAAATGTAAACAGTGATTACCCAAGATGCATCATGAACATCAAAACAGTCTTGGAGTTCATTGTGTCTCCTACACCCATAGCCACCAAAATATATTAATCTGAAAAACAAATACAAAAGAACACACTTTAGAATTTCTATTTCCAGTCTGTTCAATGAAAGTTGAAAGAGATCATCTCTCTCACCCTAATAACCTAAACTAGCCAAATAACCTAAAAAAACATAGTTTAAAAAAAATCAAAGAGAGAAGGGAACAAAGAAATCTAAATGAACTAATTCCAGAAAGTGATGGACTCTCAATAGGAGGAAAGAGACCCATGCATGGCTGCTTTCATTCCTGGTATGACAGCAAGAGGAGGAAGAATCCAGGACAGAGAGGGTTTGTAAAAGAAATCACCCAAAATTTTAACAGCTACTTATAGACTGGCATGGCAAATTAGAATCTTAAGAAAATCAGCCACAGTGGGAATTTGAATCCACTCAACAAGTCCTTCACATAGTCTTCAGAAGGCTCACACCAGTCATCAACAGGTTGGAAGCAGAAGAGAACTAAGCAAACATCTTTGAGGCAATATGAGCTTTAAACTACTAAACTTGGAGACCAGGACAGGAGATCTGAAGCAAATACCTCAGAGGCATATCAAGTCATTATAGCACACAGGATGGCTGCCCTCAAAAGTCCAAGGGAGGAGGTACAAGGCTGAAAAAGATCTCCCAAAGTACAGAAAGCAAAACGTGGCACTGGAGAGCAAAGAGAACTCCCTGGTGACCCAAAGACCTCCCAATGAGGCTATAAAACAGGGAGAGATCTTCCACAGTTCTGAGGGTGAAAACACTGTGAAGTACAGCTGAACATCTTTAGATAATCTGCATGCAGTGCTCAGACATGGGGTCCTAGCAAAGGACAGTCATGATCTTGCCTCAAAACATTTGAAGCCAGTTGTACAACAGTTGCAACAGTTGCAATAATCCTAAACACAACTCAACTACAAATGAGACTGACTGAACTACCACTCTAACAGCCTGAGAAAAACAGAAAAGGGCATGTCCTTTTCTGGAGATAAATATCCTTTTTTCTAATACTTACTATTCTTTCATACAGAACATCTGGAATGTGGTGAAAAAATTACAAGATACATGAAAAGGCAAAAAAAAAAAAAAAAAGCGACCTATGATCAAGAGGGGGTCAGTATAAGCTGACACCAAGGTGGCCCAGACAGTGGAATTATCAGACATGGTATCTACAGTAACTATGATAAAGATGCTAACAGACCTAGTTTGTAAAATATGGACAACATGCAGGAAGAACAGAGCAATTTCAGCAGAGATACAGAACCACGGAAAAGAACTACTAAATGGAAATGCTAAAAATGAAAAAAAAAAAGATGCCAGAAATAAAGAATTGATTAAATAGGTTTCACAGGAGACTGGACATAGCAATCGAAAAGACCAGTGAACTTGAGACAGGTCAAGAGATTAATAAAAAGTATCCAAATTAAACTAAAGAGAAGAAAAGAGTTGGGGGGAGGGGGAAACCCAGGGACCCCAAGCTCTGTGGAGCGATATGAAATGGTCTAATGTCATATAACAGGTACCCCAGAAGGAGAAGAGACAAATAAACGTGTAGAAGAAATATCTGATAATTACTAAGAGCTTCCTAAAACTGATGAAAGATGTAAACCCACCAACCCAAAAAGCTCAGCACACTCCAAGCAGGATAAATACAAAGGAAACTACAAATAGGAACATTTTAATCAAATCAATGAGGAACAAAAATTAAAAAAAAATAAAGAAAAGCCAGAGGAAAAAAGACATATACAGGGGAACAAAACCACAGATGAGAGTGACTTTCTCACCAGAAAAATGGAGGCCAAAACCAATGTAATAAAATCTTTAAAGTGCTGAAAGAAAAGAAAACGCAACTGTCAACCCATGGGTGGAGAAAAAATACACAAGGGAAATTAAAAATTACCTAGAAATGAATAAAAATGAAAATACAATAAAATAAAAAAGAAAATGCAGTAAAACAAAACTTATGGTATGCAGTGAAGGTGGTGCTCAGAGGGAATTTTATAGCTGTAAATGCCTAAATATTTTTTTAAAACATCTCAAATCAATAACATAACTGTACACATTAAGGAACTAGAAAGAAGAGCAAACTAAACCCAAAGATAACAGGAGGAAGGAAATAATGAAAAATAAAGGGGAAATAAACAAAACAGTGATTAGGAAAATAGAGAAAAACAATATACCAAAAGTTGGTTCTTTGAAAAGATCAACGAAATTGACAAATCTTTGGCTAGGTTGGCAAAAAAGAAGAGAAAACTCCAAGCACTAACACTGGAAATGACAGAGGGGACATTACTAGCAACATTACAAAAATTAAAAGGACTATAAGAGAATACTACAACAGACTGGATAAGTTAGATATAATAGAATAATTTCTGAAAAGACACTATTAAAAATGGTTTATGAAGAAATAGAAAAACTGAATAAACCTATATAACTGAGTCAGTAATCAAAAAACCTCCCAACAAAGACAAGCCCAGGACCGATGGCTTCAATGGCAAATTATACCAAACATTTACAGAATATTAATACCAACCTTCTCAAGTCTTCCCCCCCAAAAAATGAAAAGAACACTTCTTAACTCATTCTATGAGGCCAGCCAACCCAAAACATTAGAACAAAAAAACTCTACATATGTCTGATAAGAGATTAATATCCAGAATAAGTAAAGAACTCCTATAACTCAACAAAAAAAGACAACCCAATTTTTAAAAATGGGCAAAGGACTTGCATAGACATTTCTCCAAAGAAGATATACAAATAGCCAAGTATATGAAAAAATGGTCAACATCACTAGTCCCTGGGGAAATACAAATCAAAACCACAATGAACACCACTGCATACCCACTAGGATAGCTGTTATTTTTGAAGAAGAAGAACAAGAAGAAGAAGGAGGAATAAGAGGAGGAGGAGGAGGAAAAGAAAGGGAGGGAGAGAGGGAAGAAGCAAGGAAGGAAGGAAGGAAGGAAGGAAGGAAGGAAGGAAGGAAGGAAGGAAGGAAGGAAGGAAGGAAGGAAGGAAAAGAGCAAGTGCTGGTAAGGATGTGGATAAATTAGAACCCAAGTACACTGGGCGCCTGGGTGGCTCAGTTGTTAAGCGTCTGCCTTCAGCTCAGGTCATGATCTCAGGGTCCTGAGATCGAGCCCCACATCGGGCTCCCTGCTCAGCAGGAAGCCTGCTTCTCCCTCTCCCACTCCCCCTGCTTGTGTTCCCTCTCTCGCTGTCTCTCTTTCTGTCAAATAAATAAAATCTTTAAAAAAAATCTTTAAAAAAAAAAAAAAAAGAACCCAAGTACACTGCCAGTGGAAATATGAAATGGCACAGTCATTGTGGAAAAGAGTTTGGTGTTTCCTCAAAAAACTAAACATAGAATTACCATATGACCCAGAAATTCTACTCTTAGGCATATAGCCAAAAGAATTGGAAACAAGGACTCAAACAATACTTGTAAGCCAATGTTCATAGCAGCATTATTCACCACAGCCAAAAGGTGGAAAAAAGCAAGTGTTTATCAACAGATGACAGATAAACAAATGCACACAATGCATATAATGAAATGTTATTCAGCTGTAAAAAGAAAGAAGTTCTGATACATACTACACATAGTGAACTCTGAAAATATTTTGTTAAGTGAAATAAGTCAGACACCAAAGAATAAATATTGAATGATTCCACTTTTATAAATATCTATAATAGGCAAATTCATGGAGATAGAAAGTAGATTAGAAGTTACCAGAGGCTGGGGAGAAAGGGGAATGGGGAAGTGTTGCTTAATGGGTATAGAGTCTCTGTTTGGAGTGATGATAAATTTGGGAACTAAATAATGGTGATGGTTGCACAAAGTTGTGAATGTAATGAATGGCACTTCATTAGATACTTACATATGGTTAAAATGGCAAATTTTATGTTATATGTATTTTATCATGACTTTGAGGAAAAGGTGTAGTAAAAATAATTCTCTCTCCTACTCTCAATCATTCAATTTCCCTATCTAGGGCAACCACTGTTTCCTGTTTCTTATATACACAAACAAGAAAAACTTCAAAGGATCAAAAATACCTTGTAGAGTTGGGATCAATTAAGTCTAGGACACAAAAGCACTAATCATAAGGAAAAGATTGGTGAATTAGACTATATTGAAATCAGATTACACTGCTGAGAGAATGAAGAGATACATACCCAATCGAAATGTTTACCCTTATGTATCAAAGTACATAAAAGAATGTTCATAGCTATATTATTCCAAAGAGTCAAAAAGTGGAAATGCCCCAAATGTCTATCAACAGTAGAATGAATAAATATTTTGTAGTATTTCATTTAATAGAGTTATATAAAGGAAATAAAACCATAGGTACACACATCATGAATGACTCTCAAAAATGTAATTTCAGTAAAAGGATAAGTTCTATAAGGATGCCATAGCTAGTATAAAAAATAAAACAATAACTAATTTAGGATACTAAAAGTCTGCATAATGGTTTCCTTTAGCAAGGAGGCTGAGCACAGTGATTATGAAGTGAACATAATGAAGGATTTTAGAGAGTTGATGAGGTTCTGTTTCTTTACTTGGGTGGTAGTTACGTGTGTTCATTTTGTGATAATTATTTATTTAAGGTATACACTTAATGATTTACAGTAGTCCTATAAGAATGTTCTGTAAAGCTTCAATATCTATACTAGTGAAGTACTTGTTCATTAACAGATCAGTGTAATAGGATAGAAAACTCAGACCCAAATACCAATGAAAATTAGGTGAATACATGATAAAGGTAAGGAAATAACTGAGTTACAGACAGGCAGCCATTCAAAAAAAGATAAACTTGGATCCATATCTCATAACCATTCACAGAATAAGTTCCAAATGAATCTACAATTTAAATGTAAAAAATAAGGGGAGGGGGTGTAGGGATGGGGTAACTGGATGATGGTCGACATCAGGGAGCTTATGTGTTGTAATGAGCATTATATAATGTAATGAGTATCATATAAGACTGATGAATCACAGAACTGTACCCGTGAAACAAATATTATTTTGTATGTTAATTGAATTTAAATTAAAAAAATAAATGTAAAAAATAAAATGACAAGGTACTAGAGGAAAATATATAGGTAAATTAATATATAAGCTTTTAATCAAGATTCAAGATCAGGAAGCCACAAAACACGCAGAACACATACTAAGCAAACTCAAAAGACAAGTGACAAACTGGAAAAATATTTTCATATCGTATCATAGTCAAACACTAATTTCCTTAATATATAAATAACTCCTAGAAATCAAGTTTACAAAAGCAAAACTCAAATAGAAAATAATTAGCAAAGGACACAAACAAACAGTACAGACAAAAAGAAAGAAAAATTGCCCTTAAACATATGAAAATACATTCACACCCCACAAAAAATTTTTTTCAGTGAAGATGAAAATAAGACAGATATTTCTCATTTATCAGTCTGGCAAGCAAGCAAACAAACAAACAATCTGAGTTTGCCAGCAAACTCTTGGCAAGACTATGGAGAAACAAGCATTCCATTGTTGGAATGCAAAATGGCCCCACTTCTATGGAGGAAAAATTGACAGAATCTATTGCTATAGGTTTAATTGTGTTCTCCTTTCATATGTTGAAGTCCTAATCTCCAGTATCTCAGAATGTGACCTTATTTGGAGATAGGTTCTTTACAGAAGCAATCAATTTAAAATGAGGTCCTTAGGGGAGGCTCTAATCCAGTATGACTGGTGTCCTTATATAAGGGACAAAGTTAGAGACAGCCACGCACACACAGAGAGAACGCTGTGTGAACATGAAGGTGGAGATCAGAGTGATGTCTCTACATGCTCAAGAACAGCAAAGACTGCCAGCAAATCCGCAGAAGTTAGGGGAGAGGCATGGAATAGATTCTTCCTCAAAACCTAGAGAAGGAGCCAATCATGCTGACATTTTGATCTCAGACCTCCAGTTTCTAGAAACACAAGAAAGCACATTTTTGTTGTTTAAGCCGCTTAGTTTATGGTACTTTGTTACAATAGCCTTAGCAAACTAAGTATTTGTCAAAATTATAAATGCAATCTCACTTTATCCAATGGATAGATCTGCAATCATACACACACACACACACACACACACACACACACACACACACACACAGATATTAAAGCATAGTTTGTAATAGCAAAGGAATTGAAATAAGTATTATTTCATTTACAGGGGAAAGGTTAAATAAACTATGGTATATCCTCAAAGGGGAATACTATGCAGCTATTAAAAGAAAGAAAGGAAGAAAAGAAAAAAGAAAAGAAAGGAAAAGAAAGGGGAGGAAGGAAGGAAATCAGCTTTCTCACTCAGGATACAGAAAGATGAAAGATCTCCATGGTATACTGTTAACTAATAGAAGCAGCAGGGTGCAGAAGAATGTACAGAGTACACTGCTATTTGTGTAAGGAAGAGAGAGAAAAAAGGAATATGTGCATACACTCCTATGTATTTGATTCTATTTGCATAAATTAACACTGATGGCAGTGGTTTCCAAATTTGTCTGCATCTTGGACACACCTGAGGAGTTTCAAAACATCATAACCCCAGAGATGACCATTTAATTGGTATAAGGTATCACCTGGGCTTTGGAATTTTTAAAAAATCCCCAGGTGATTCCCATGGCAGACAAGTTTGGGAACCACTACTCTAAGAATACAAAAGATATTAGTAGAGTAGCTATTTGTGCATGGTGGGAGGGAACAGAGTGGATGGGGGTAGGAGTGGGAGCCAGACATTTCACCATCAGCTTTTTAATATGGTTTTGATTTTTGAACCATGTGAATGTGTTAACTATGCAGAAAGTTTAATTAAATAGTAAGTTTATTTAAAAAAAACCAAACAGTTGCTTCCACAATACTTATTTTTATGACATGGCTCTTATCCAGGATGAAGAACTGCCATTATCCACAGAGTCAAAATAAGTTTGTAATTATACCTTGAAAAAAATATCCAGACTTTCAAGCTTTCTCTATTTTGGCCACAAGCTATCACCCTTACTTAAGTGTAGTTAATGAGAGGATTTCGCTGCATTACCTGTCTTTATATACCCAGCAAGAGAGTTTATCACGTGGTGTGGGTGGTTGTCCTTCAAAACTGGTGATTTTTTCCCAAACGTAGGTTCCATCTCTTGTTCGCAAATTAACAAAATAAAGCTTTTAAAAGAGGAGAACACCATTAGCAGACAGGGCATTTAAAACTTAAGTCTGTGTCTGAGGGAATATGTGATCCAAGAATTAATAATACTACTCTTTCCTCTTTAAAAGGTAAAATTTTTCATTGTAAAGTTAATAAAAATGAGACTGTGTTTTAGAAGCAAAAATGACATATGAGACATCCTGAAATGGATCCTGTCCCATCATGCTCTGCCCTATAGACACCAACTAAGCATGGAGCTAACTCTGAAGCAGAAAGACGTGGAAGAAGAGAAGAACACAATGGCTGCATTTTCAATCTATTTTTAAAAACTTGTAAGCTCAAGATTTTCTATTTTTATCTTCTTTTTTAAATATTTGTAAACTTGTAAGATTAAGTGATACACTAAATATTACATTTTGCTGCATTCCTGAATTGAAAGAAAGTATTACTCGATTGCTGTATCCTTTGTCATCATATCCTCCAAAAACGTACAGCTTTCCATTAATGCAAGCACCACAACTTCCTGACATGGAGGTAGGGAGTTCTCCTTCCATGAGGTGCATGGTCCTGCAGCAAGAATAACATGGAATTCCATGACTTTCCAGAAAGGCAAATTAAAATTCCCTTTGAACTCCACGAGTACTCTTTCAGTGAAGATTGTCAGTGACAATTACAATTGAAATGCCATGGTAGGCAATACTGTAAAAACTCTAAGATCCATGGTAAAGATTTTTCAACCTATTGGAAAAAAAATTGCAGAATCTTGACGTAGCACTAGAATTGGGAATTAATTGGTAGAACAAAGCAAAGTCTTCTGGGACAGGCTTAGCCTTGAAAGGAATGGCAAACGACAAAGAGCAAAGAGAGGAAGGGAGCAGGGAAAAGAAACAGCCAGCGAGAATAAAGCATTCAAAGAAAAGGAAAGGGAGACAATAAATGTTACAGTATGTTCTAAGTTTGGTCTTAAATTCCCTGTAGTCTATGAAAATATTTAAAACAGATATTAAGACTGGACATTTTGCAATTTAAAATTACTTACCACAACCCACTATCAATATCATAGGTCCAAATTTCATCATTAGGCAAATATACTTCATTGTCTTCAATAGACTAAAAACAGAATACATAAAATTATGTTTATCAATTACACAGTAACAATTAAATAGTTCCTCAGGATGGGAAAAACTGCGATTAAGATGCTGCAAAATATAAAATCATGAACAGGCTCCAAGATGGGTTTTTCAATTTAAATTAAGATAGATCAAAAAAGAACGGAAAAAAGACGTCTTCTAAGAGAAAGTGGGCAAACAAGAAAGGTTTAGAATACAAAATAACAAGTACATGAGTCTCAAGAAAAAGACTCAGGGCAATCAAACCTTAAAAAAGGGATTCTGAGTTAGGGAATATAGCAAAATAACATTCTGAGCAGAATACTGAAGACTACAAAGTCAGGAAGAAAAGGAATATCAAAAAAAGGCAATATGTTTTGGGTGAAATGAAGGAATAAAGGAAGGAAATTTTTATAAGGTAAATTAAGAGCACTGTATCGGATATCTTGATCTACTGAGCATATTTTTTGAGTGCCTACTATGTGCAAGGCATAGTGTCAGGTGTTCCTTAAATATAGACTCTAAGGATCAAGACAAACTTAGCTAGTCAAAATGACAACTCAGAATCTGAATAATCTCTAAAGAAGCTGATAACATAAACAGAATAGTACATTCTGACATTTATGATGAAAAGAGAAATAAGAATAGAAAAACAATCTTATTTATATTAAGCCTAAAAACTTAGGGATTAAAACAAATCCTTACATAAATCCATCATAATTTATTAGAGTCTATAAAATAATTAAAAAATAGCTAGTTTTAAAAGATAGCAGTTTAAGAATTTCTTAGACTATGTGATGCATACATTATTTACATGCTAAATAGAGTTGGTTAATTTTCTCATTGGTTTGTTAAATTTTAAAAAACATATCTTGAATACCAAGTATCTGACCCCTACCACCATCTCTCTCTCTTCCTCTAACAGACACACTCACACACACACACTCACACACACACACACACACACACACACAAAGCAGAAAATCATTCTGTTAATTCCAAGGAAACTTCCACTCATGTCTGGTTGTGGAAGCCATATTAGATGGATAAGTAAACAAATAATTTTAAGAAGGAGTGTGGTAACTGTATGATTCTGAGGTTTTTTAAAATTTTATTTTATTATGTTATGTTAATCATCTGTATGATTCTAAGGTTTAATGGCATCAGGCTCCAGTAGCCTCATGAACACACTTTTATAAGAGAAATATTATGAAAATAGATTGTCACTCTTCTCCTTAACTCCCTTCAATACTTCCCAACTGCTCCCAGTATAGTCTAAAATTCTTATGATTCTGTACTATATGGCACCTGCTATCCTTCCAAAGCTCATCTTGCCTTTCATTCACTGTGCTCTAGTCTTCTTCCAGTTCTAAATTTCTGCCAGTTCCTTGTTGGCAACAGGGCCTTTACCTGTGCTCTTCTCTCTTCTTGGCATGCTCTCCCAGAATTTGCCTGGCTAACTACTCATTCTTTGGAAATCAGTTTAAATGTTGCTTCTCTAATCTCCCAGAAAAAGGGTAAGGGATTTAAGGTCCCTTTTAAACGCTCTCCTACTGTACTGTACTTTCCCTCCCAAGTCTTTGTCTGTATCACATCCACCCACTACCACCAACCCGTAAGCTTCGTGAGTACATGCATCATGTTTATCTTGTTATAATTCTGTTCCCAGAGCCCAGCACAGTACCCGCACAAAAAAGGCAAATGTGCTGTTTGTTGATTGATTGAGTGAACGGATACATGAATAATACTTGTTAAACTCACAAGAGACTCATCTCAGCCTGATTTAAAAAAAAAAATCTCACTAATCTTTAAATGGGGTGGTACAAAACCACAAATGAATCAAAGAATTGAAAAATGTGGACTTGTTCCTTCTTGTTTTCTGAGAAATTTCATTCTTAAATTATCCCCTCCTTTCTACATCATGTTTTCCTTCTCTACTAGATCATTCCTATAGATATCCAAATGTGCCTTAATGTCACTCACCTTTAAAACAAACAAACCCTCCCTTAACTCCTCCTATTTCTTGGCTCCCTTCACAACAAAACTTCCACACTAACTAGAGTCAATGTCTCCACTGCCTCACCTGTCATTTTCTCATCAATCCAGATTAACCTGGCTTCTGAGCCCATCATTCCACTAAAACTGTTCTGTCAAGAGGACCCTAAAAAAGAAAATTAGTTAACTGATTTATATGGAAATATGGCCCAGAGAGATGGAACATATAAAAAAAAGAAGTTAAGAGACACGGGAAAAGAGAAGAACTTAGTCTAATCAGGATTTCATCAGCATGTAATAGAGAGAATGAGGAAGAGGCAATATTTTGAAGAGACAAAGGGTGAGAATTTTGCAAAACTGTTGAACATCATCAATCCTTGAGATCTAGGAAGTCCTAACAAGTTTCAAGCATAAATAAATAGAAAACCATACCACGACACATCACAGTAAAACAACAGAACATCAAAGAAAAATATATGTTCTTAAAAACTACCAGATTAAAATCAAATCACCTTTGAACAAATGGCAACTCATGACTGAATTCTCATTAGCAACAATAAAGACTAAGTACTAGCCAATGTGTTGAATGAAACTGTCACCCTATAATTCTATTACCCAGTAAAAATACATATTTGAGGGGCGCCTGGATGGCTCAGTCAGTTAAGCATCTGCCATCGGCTCAGGTCATGGTCCCAGGGTCCCGTATTGGGCTCCCTGCTCAGCGGAGAGTCTGCTTCTCCCTCTCCCTCTGCTGCTCCCCCTGCTTGTGCTCTCTACCTCTGTCAAATAAATAAATAAAATCTTAAAATATATATATATACATATTTTAAGAACCAAGGTAAAATAAAGAACTTTTCAGACAAACAAAAGTTGAGACAGTTGGCCAATCATCAACCCTCACTTATAGAAATTGTAATAGTTGTGCTATTTCAGACAAAAGAAAAATGATCTACAATCAAAGATCTGAAATGTGATAAGAAACAATATGACAAGAAATTAGTAAATGTGTGGGTAAATTCAAACACATAAAAAGGGCCAAACTTTTTTTTTTTTTGATGCTTAATTTAAGGGGAGGGAAGCAGGATAGGACCACCTAGGGAAAGGGGTGACTGGACCCTAAACTTTCTAAAGTACTTGAACTCTCTGGAAAGAAGGAAAACTATTAACTTTGAACTTTGTGAAGTATTCATGTTGAAATAGAGTAGCTACTACATGGTTAGAAATAAATCATAAGTTCCACACAAAGACAAAAAAAATGGAAAGAGAACAGAAAACTCCTTAAACAATCCTTGAAATGAGAAAGTTAAGAAGCAGGAGGAAGAGAAACAGAGAGAGGCAAATATAAAACAGATTTGGGGATGCCTGGATGGCTCAGTCAGTTAAGCCACTGACTCTTGATTTCAGCTCAGGTCAGTATCTCAGGGTGGTGAAAATGGAGCCTCACATCAGGCTCCACACTGGGCATGGAGCCTACTTAAGATTCTCTCTCGCCCTCTGCCCCTCCCCCCCACCCCTGCTCTCCCTCTCTCTCTCTCTCAAAACAAAACAAAACTACATCTGGTGAAAACAGTATATCAGAATCACATTAAGTATAAATAGGCTAAATAAACTCTTCAGATAAAATATACAGAGTGTCAGACTAGACAGAAACAAGATCCAGCTATTTTCAGGTTATAACACACACATCTAAAATATATACAGAGTTTCCATCAGAAGATAGAAAAAGGTATACCATGCAAATATTAACCAAAAGAACACTGGTGTAGACGTATTGAGAAAACAGATTTTAAGGCAATATTACTACACATAGAGAGGATCATTACAAAATAATAAAATATTCAATTACTCGGGTAGAATAATTCTAAAATCATATACACATCAAAAGGTAGCCTAAAATACATTAAAGTAAAAACAGACAAGACCACGGGGAGAAACCAACAAATCTACAGTCAGAGTAGGAGTTTTTAATCCCTGTTGCAATAATTGATAGAACAGGAAATAAAATAATCAAAAAGGATATAGGAGATTTGAACAACACAATCAGCAAGATTGATAAAATAGACATATATAAAACACTTCACCTGATCATTAGAATATATATTCTTTATAAGAACTAAGGTATAGGGGCACCTGGGTGGCTTAGTCACTTTAAGCATCTGCCTTCTGCTCAGGTCATAATCCCAGGATCCTGGGATGGAGTCTCATATCTTTGCCCGCCCTTCCCCCATCCTTGCACGCGTGCTCTAATATTAAATAAATAAACTCTTTTTTAAAAAAAAAGAACTAAGGTATATTTATGAAAACTGATTACAGGCTAGTCCTGAAAGCAAGCCTCAACATATTCCAAAGGACTGGCAACAGATAGACATAAACCACATTCTGAATATAACACAATTAAGTTAGAAATTAATAACAGACACCTAACTATAAAAATAACATAGAAATTTAAAATATTTTCCCAAACAACATATGGGTCAAATAAGAAATAATAGTGGAACGTATAAAATATTGGGATTGTAAAATAGCAAAATACTGCTTATCAAAATGAGGAAGACAGTTAAAGAGGTATTCGGAAGAAAACGTATAGCCTTACACACTTAAAGAATTTAAAAGTCTCGAAAAGAATGAGTTAAGCATCCAACTTCAGAAGTTCAAGAAATAACAACATAATAAACCCATAGAAAGTAGGACACAAAAAGCAGACATTAATGAAATTAAAAAAAAACACAACAGAGAAGATCAAGTAAACCAAAAGTTGATGTTTCAGAAGGCTGATAAAGCTCTGGCAAAATTATTCAAAAAAGGAAAGAAAGGAAGTTGCCATTAAATGATTTTAGGAATGGAAGAAGGGCTATGGCTACTACAGAGGGTTTGTGAACAACTTAGATTTATGCCAAGAAATTTTAAAACCTAAATGAAATGGACAGACTCCTGAAGCTGGTGGTGAGGGTGAGGGAACCTTACCAAACTTGACTCAAGAAAAAAATGAAAAATCTGAACAATCCATAGACTTAAATAGATTGAATCAGAGATTTAAAACCTCCTCTACAAAGTAAGTACCAGATGGCTTTACAGATGAGGTCTTCCAAACATTCAAAGAATAATTAATTCAATCTTACAAAAACCATCCCAGAAAATAAAAGAAGGAACAATACCTAATCCACTTACAAACAGATGTAAAAATCCTCCCTCAATAATTAGCAAACAGGATCCAGTAATGTATAAAAAAAAATTATACTAACTTACATTTAATCTAGAAAATGCAGTATCAGTTTTATAGCATTTTATAGCATTTATAGCATTATAATAGCATTATAATACTATTACTATAAATTACTATAAGTTAAGAGACCAAAGGAGAAAAAATATGATTATCTCAGTATGATGCAGAAAAATCACTCTCCAAAATTCAAAAGTCATTCATCAGAAATCAGATGGAAGAAAACTTCCTCAATTTGAAAAAGGTTACCTACAAACAAATAAACAAAACACTAACACAAACATCAAACTTAATGGTTAATAGTTGAAAACTATCCTTCTGAGATTACAAACAAGAAAAAAAACAGCTTCTTTTTAACATTGTACTTTGGGTCCACCAGTGATGTAAAGAAAATTAAAGGAATAAAATTTGAATGGAAGAAACAAAACTGTCATCACTTGTAGATTATATGACTATCTACATAGAAAATAAAAAGAAAATTAACAGATGAATTATGAGAATTAATGTAAATTAAGAAAGCTTGCCAGAATCAAAAGTATTCAAAGTCAACTGTATTTCAAAACACCAGCAACAATCAGAAAATTTAGTTTAAAAAAAATTAACAAGGGCGCCTGGGTAGCTCAGTTGGTTGGGCAACTGCCTTCGGCTCAGGTCATGATCCTGGAGTCCCAGGATCGAGCCCCACATCGGGCTCCCTGCTCAGCGGGGAGTCTGCTTCTCCCTCTGACCCTCCCCCATCTCGTGTTCTCTCTCTCTTAAATAAATAAATAAAATCTTAAAAATAAATAAAATAAAAAAATAAACAAAATAAAACACTAAACCCCTCCCAAAAAAATTAACAATAGAAATAAAAAATACAAAGAAATAAATACAATAGAAGGTGTACAAGATCCCTATGAAAACACCATAAAGCTTTATAAAAAAAAAATTAAAAAATCCTGGAGAGGTATACTATATAATTGGAGAAGACTCAATTTCATAACATGTCTGTCACCCTCATATGATCTAATGATTGCATACAGTAACAAAATCTCATTAGGGTACTTTTTTGACAATCTCCCTCTAAAGTTTATACAAATGAGGAAGCACTGTGAAAACAATTACACAGTTCCTCTAAGAGTTAAATATTGAATAACTATATGACCGAGCCTTTCAACTCCTAGGTACTCAAAAGAATTGAAAATAGGGGCTCAGATATTTCTATGCCAATTTCATAGCAGCATTATTCACAGTACAGAAAAAATGGCAACGACCCAAGTATCCATCAACAGATGAATGGATAAGCAAAATGCGGTATAGACATACAATGTATCTTATTCAGCCCTAAAAAGGAATGAGGTTCTGATATATACTATAACACAGATGAACCTTGAAAACATTGTGGTAATAAACCAGACTCAGAAAGATAAATATTGTATTATTCCAATTATTTGGAATATCTAGAAAAAGGCAAATTCATAAAGACAAAAAGATTAGAAGTTACGAGGGACTGAGGAAAGGAGTATGAGTTATTGCATAATGGATATAGAGTTTGTTTGGAGAAATGAAGAGTTTTGGAACTAGACAGTGGTTAACACTGTACAACACTGTGGAATGTAATTAATACAACCGAATTGTACACTAAGCTATGGCTAAAATGGCAAATTATAAGTTTTACATATTTTACTACAAAATAGTAAAGAAAATTACAAAAGCACAAAAGTCTCTAAAAAACCAAAATATTCCTGAAGAACAAGCTAGAATGGATATTTAAACTTATAATTTGTGCTCGCTTCGGCAACACATATACTAAACTTATAATTTAACATTTAAACTTCTAATAAAGCTATTATAATTTACATAATGTGGTTCTGTCAAAAGAAAAGAGAGACCAATTGAACATAATAAAGAACCTAGAAAGAGAACACACATGCATGAAAACTTGATGTGTGATAGACTGAGTTTACATGTTAGCAGGGAAAGGGGGGACTATTTAATATATGACACAAGGACAACTGGTTATCCATATAGAAAAAATAATGAAACTGGATCCCTATCTTAAACCAATTAAGCAAACAAAAAATTCAGATTTAAAAAAGGTTGAAAGAGGGACAGCAAAACTGAAAATTGTTTAGAATATAGAAAATTTTATGATCTTCATATTGTGACAGATTAAAGATGCACAAAGCACAAAGAATAAAGGAAAAAACTGAAATTACATTAAAATGAACTTGTGTTGAACAAAAGACAATCATCAAGAAAGCACAAAGACAAGCTACAAACTGAGAAGACATATTCAATTTGTACAACTATATACTTAAAGAATTCCTATAAATCAGTTAGAAAAAAAAACCAAATAACCCAATAGACAAATGAGCAAAAGATATGAACCAGCATTTTTACAGAAGAGGAAATACAAATAGTTTATAATAGTTCATAGGACAAGACACTTAACTTTATTAGTAATCATAGAAAAGCAAACAAAACCGCAATGAAATATGTCACACTCACTGGACTGGCAAAATATTTCAGGCCAGATGGTACCAAAGGCTGTCAAGGATGTGGAGTAAGGAGGAGGCCGAGGGGAGTGTAAACTGATACACATATTTTGGGAACAGTGACATCTCCAAGTGAATTTGGAGATGTGGGATACCAAGAGACCCAGCAGTCCATTCGTTGGTATGTGCCCTAGAGAGTGCGCATGCTTGTGCACATATAATAGGAGACATGTTATAAGAATGCTCAGTGTAGCACTCCTTAACAATACCAAAAAAAAAAAAAGAAATATTCAGCAATAGTGGAATAAATTGCAGTAAATTCACACAACAGAATATTATACAGGACACACATCAGATGAGTGAATCCAGGGGTGATTTTCAAAATATTTAATAACCAGGCAGCACAGAAACTGACTAATCAGAATGGACATCAAGTCAAAACAGGTACAGCCATGCAAGGGCACATTAGCCGAATACAAGCAATGTGTGAATCTAAAACACATACATTTACTAAAAGAACTAAGTCACAAAAGAAAATGTATGCTAGGATTCCAAAACCAAATAATATACTGTTTAGAGATAGACACGTGTGTGGCAAAACTATAAAGAAAAGAGTGATTAACTAGAAATCAAGATACTGGTACCCTATGGGATGGGAGGAGCATTCTAATCCATGAAAGACAAACAGAAAACTTCTAAGGTACTGGTTCTAGTCGATTTTTTTTTTTTAAAGATTTTATTTATTTATTTGAGAGAGAGAGAGAATGAGAGACAGAGAGCACGAGAGGGAAAAGGGTCAGAGGGAGAAGCAGACTCCCTGCTGAGCAGGGAGCCTGATGTGGGACTCGATCCCGGGACCCCAGGATCATGACCTGAGCCGAAGGCAGTCGCTTAACCAACTGAGCCAACCAACTGACCCTCCACCAGCAAAAAGATTATGACCTGCTGAAAGCTCAGATGATGGTTAGCCTTTTTTAGCAATAAAGTATTTTTAAATTAGGGTATGTACATTTTTTAGACATCATTTTTTAGACATCATGCCATTGCACATTTAAGAGACTACAGTATAATGTAACTTTTATATGCACTGGGAAACCAAAACGAAATCTAGTTGATTTCTTAATCTGGAAGTTAAACATGTTTAACTTAAATGATACTTATTTTACCTATTCTTTTTGTACATACGTTTCAAATTTTAAAATTAAGAAAATAAAATTTTCAGAAGTGAATACGAAGTCACTCACAAAAGCGGCAAGGGAAGCTGCAGAACCAGCCTCTGATCTCCTCGAGGAAGAGCAAGGTCTGAAATAATGGCAGAGAACAGGACCGGCAAGGTAACCGCTGCTGTCACTGGGGAGGAACACGCTGCCGGTTTGTAGCTCTGCCTTTTATGTCAGGGACCTCGATCTTCCTATAGATTCTATTGCTGGGTAAGAATCCTCTGCAGCTCCTTGTTTTTACATCTTTACTCCGAGTCCAAATTTAGCACAGATTCATCTAACCAAGTCCAAGCCACTTGCCCACAACCTAGCTGCAAAAGAGGCTGGAAAAATGAGTACGCGGCACTCAGCCTCTTTTTATAGGTCACCTCCTCTAAGCTCTACCCAATTCTAGATACTGGGGATACAACAGGGAACAAAACTTCTATCTTTATAGAATTTACATTCTAGGGAAGTAGGTAGGAGGTAGTCAGACAACTACAACAAATACCCCTACAAGACTCATTTGATGGGCGATACTACAATAAAGAAAGGAGGTTCAAATTTTGGGCATCTGAAAAGAATAAATGTCTTCCACATGACGTGGATGGCCTATGTGACCCTCTAAGAATATGTAAAGCAGAACGATTAGGTTAAAGAGAATACACACTTAAGCCTTTTCATACACATCACTAAACTTCTCCTTCAAAAAGGTCATACAAATTTGTGCTCCCAACACCAGACTAATTCATTTCCCCATGCTCTTCTCAAAAATTCTTTTTAATATTTGCAAATTGAAGAAGAAAAAAATCTCATTTTTGGTTGGGTTTCTTTGATTCATATTATATTTCTTCTTGTGTAAATTGCTTGTACATATCCATTGGTCATTTTTCAATGGAGATATTAACTTTTATTTGTACAGTTATTAATCTTTATTTTTGCCTATCATATATATTGCAAATATTTTCCCCAGTTTGTCACTTGCTTTCTTACTTTATGGTGTTTAAAACCATATTTTTTAACTTTTTTTAAAGTTTTATCTACCAATCTTCCTTCATAGTTTTACCCAATTCATTTTTCTTTTCTCAAGATTTGAAAAGTCACATATTTTCTTCTGATATGATATACCTTAATTTTCCTACATTAACTCTTCAGTCCTAAGGCTCCACTATCATCTTCCTCTAGCTATACCCAGGCCACTTATTGCATGAGTAATTGTTTTTCCAGAATTAAAATGCTACCTTTTAAGTATAAAATAGTCTGGTATGCTAGGCTGTTTATGTAGTTTCTTTTCCATTCCATCATGTTATCTCATCTTGCACCAGGACTACTGATTTAACTATTATAGTATTGTGATATGTTTTAGTATCTGGCATTGTAAGCCTCCCATCTGGAATCTTTTCAAACACATTCTAAATTGATCTTCCCTTTAAGTCCACATCCAAAACAGAAATATGTAGTTATGCATATTTATGCAGATATTTTCTATAAGGAAAAGTTCAGGGCAGAAAGTACTAACATCAATTGTGTTATGGAAATAAAATCCTAAGAGGAAAGCATACTACCTACAAACATGCTAAACCCCTGTGCTTTTCCTCCAAAATTTGGGGAAACTACTCAGAACTTTTCAACATTCCCTGTAGCAGTACTAAAGTTTGCATGAAGTTCAGTGATACTGAAAGGATATGGAAGAAGTAGGAGCAAAAGAAAATTCTGGCACCAATTCAAATGTGCCACTTACTCTTTTCAGCACTTCTGCTCTCACCTCTAGAGAGAAGTAGAGTTGTTTTCAGATGCCATGTCCTATAGAATATGTCCCAACAACAGAGTAATGAGTAATCCAGACAGTTATCTGTGGGCCATTCAAGCTTTAGGATATATATTTGTGAATTTTAACACACATCGTTTTTTGTTAATAAGGAAGAAAACTGTGATTAGAACATACAATCTGGAATTATTTGATCATTATTCTTAACTACTGACTGCTGGATTACCTCCAGATTCCAAGGCCTTTTAGCTATCTTCTGTTCAGAAGGATCTGAATAAAAAGGAAGGATTCAACTTTTTCTCATGATATGCTGTCTTTTTTGCCTCCCATTTTCTTTCCTTCCACTCATGCCTTAGACGTATTTTAGCTGCTGATAATCCCTGAAATTTAAAAAGTACAGGCATACCTTGTTTTATTGCACTCGTTTTACTGCGCTTCACAGATACTGTGTTTTTTTAAAAACTGAAGGTTCAAGACTTCAGTGGCAGAAGGAACTGCAGATGTGGTAGAAATAGCATGAGTACTAGAATTAGAAGTGAAGCCTAAAGAGGTGACTGAGTTGCTGCAATCTCAGGATAAAACTTGAGCGGATGAGAAGTTGTTTCTTATGCATGAACCAAGAAAGTGGTTTCTTGTGATGGACTCTACTCCTGGTGAAGAGACTGTGGAGATGGTGGAAATGACAACGAAAGATTTAGAATATTACATTTTCTATTCTTAATAAGGCAGCAGAACAGTTTGAGTATTGACTCCAGTTTTGAAAGAAGTTCTACTGTGGGTAGATATGCTATCGAACAGCATCACATGCTATGAAGGAATTATTAATGAAAGCAAGAGTCAATCGATAATGCAAACTTCCTCATTGTCGTACTTTAAGAAGTTGCCACAGCCACTCTACCTTCAGCAACCACCACCCTGATCAGTCAGCAACCACCAACATCAAGGCAAGACCCTCCACCAGCAAAAAGATTATGACCTGCTGAAAGCTCAGATGATGGTTAGCCTTTTTTAGCAATAAAGTATTTTTAAATTAGGGTATGTACATTTTTTAGACATCATTTTTTAGACATCATGCCATTGCACATTTAAGAGACTACAGTATAATGTAACTTTTATATGCACTGGGAAACCAAAAAATTCATCTGACCTCCTTTATCTTGGTGGTCTGGAGCCAAACCTGCAATATCCAAGGTATGCCTGTAGGAGACTAGCTAAAGCTGTGCGGCACTTTTCAGAGCAGTTCTTACAGCACTCTACTCATTGGATCGATAAATAGTCTATTCACTGACTGCCACCTGAACACCTGGAATCTTATCAATTACACGATTTTCAAGATTAAAATGACATAAAAATAGTCAGACATTTCATTTGTAGGCCCAAAAGAAATGTACACTGTCACCAGATCTGAGATAGTGCAGATTACTATTTTAAATGAGATTTTTTTCACTTAACTTTTGCAATCTTAAGAGTCAGTATAGCAGAAGTTTGACACCTCTACATCTTCAAGTGGCAGAGCTCAAAAACAATCAAAATATTTCTTCTGCATAAAACCATCATTATATCTAGGCTCTTTTTCTATAAAGAACAAATGGTGGAAATATTAGACATTAAGAAAGCAGAGACATCTAATTTATGTTAGTTTATCATAGAAAAAAAATAGCCTTTGGAAATCCAATACACCTATGTTGGAATCTCCTGCCCTTGAGGTCAAACGGACATTATTCATTCTCATTGACTCATCATCCTTATTTTTAATGGGGATATTACTTACCTGACAGGGTATGGAAAAGATTATATAAGATAAGGGATATGAAAGTTCCTAGCACATGCCAGGTATAGTAGGCACTCAAAGATTAGTTCTAATTTTCCCGTCCTAATACTGCACCAAATTAAAAATAAACACACAAACAAAACAACAAAAACCGACTTGGATCTGAGAATCATTTAACAGAGACAGTATGTACTTTATTTCAGTGAGTGATTCAATCATGTTACATCTGTCACATTATAGTATCGAGACAGTCAGAAAATGTAGGTTCTACTTCCAAGAGAACTTCCAGATGGCTTGCTTTAAAAAACAAAACAACAACAACAAAAAAACCCTGTAAACTGAAGGGGTTGGCATATATTCCTGGACTGTTTTCCGGCTTTAGAATCCTTGGTTCTATAATCCTATGATTATAGAAACTAAAACAAATACACACATTCAAACCCCCACTGTGATAAACATTGAAGCAATTTTTAGTATACTATTGTTGCTAATATGCCTCTATTTTGAGACTCGAAAAAACTTCGTAATTACCCAATGATAAAGGAATGCCACTAAAAATCGCTTAGAAATATTCAAATGCTTCCGTGATTTCAATATTCCGAATCGCGCTGTAGCAATAGGAAATATTTACAAAATAATACAGCACGGCGTCCTCGTTGTGCCTTTAAGTCTGCGCAAGCATTTAGAGAGAATTAATCGCGCAGAGACGGACTTAGTGTTGGCCAGACCGGGGGTTACTGGACAGCTGCGGGGGGTCGGGGCCCGGAGAGTGGGAAGAGCCCCGGAACGCGGGTTTGAAGGCTTTCAAAGTGGAAGCAACGGCGGGGCGGCGTCAAGCCCTGGCGCGGCTGGGAGAGCGGCGGACGGCGGAGAGGCGGGCGGGGCGCGGGGCGCGCCGGGCTCGGGCCGCGGACCGGCCGCCGCCTCGGGGCCGGGTGTGGGCGGGCGCTCGGCGTCCGCTCGGGCCGAGAGGCCGGGTGGGTTCCCGGCGCGAGTCCGCCCCGTCCCGCTCTTCCCCTTACCACGTAGCCCCCCCACACGTAGAGGAAGTTTCCGTCCACCACGGCGCAGTGGCCGCTGCGCTCCTCCGCCACGCAGAACGGCTGCGAGTCCGCCATCCGCGCCGTCGCTGGGTCCAGCCGCTGGGCGCGCCGCAGCCCCTGCCCACGGAGCGGCCTCTCCTCCCGCCCGGCTCCTCCACGCACGAACGGAACGCGTCGAGGGTCGAGATTGGTGGGAAGGCGGAACGAGTGCGTCTGCGCCGTCCCGCAGCCCGCCCGGGAAGCCCGGTCCAGGGTGGCGTTGCCCGTTAGGGATGCTCGACTCTGAGCAGTGACGGAGGTGCCTTGGCTTCGGCACCCTGCCACCAGCTGATTTCTTTCCGCTTGGGATCGCGTCGTTTTGGCAGTACAACCTAACTCTGTATCTTATTCCCCCCCATAAATAGACTTCTGGTCCATAGAGTTGATGCTGCTCTGACATAACATATTAATTAATGCTTTGTGTGGGCTTCCTTTTCCATTCAACCTGCAGCAAAGACGGTTATCCACAAGAATGCGGGGGGTGTGTTTGTATGTATTTAATAGAAATGTATATATATATATATATTTTTTTTTTTTTCGTTAGGGATTTTCTAAAACGTGTTCCAACAAACTACGGCCTGGGGGCCAAAGTCAGTCTGCCGCCAGTTTTTGTATGGCCCACAAGCTAAGGACAGTTTTACATTTTTAAATGGTTGAAAAAAAATCTAAAGAAGAACAATGTTTTGTGACTCGTGAAAATGAGAAGAATTCAAATTTCATCATCTGTCCATGAAGTTTTATTGGCAGTCAGCCACCCTAATTCGGTTACGTGTTGACTACGGCTACTTTAACCCCACAACCACAGGGTTGAGTGGTCTGAGTTTAGCAGTTGCAACAAAGACCATATAGGCCACACTGCTGGAAATATTGACCCTCTGGCCTTCCTACAGACAAAGCTGGCGAACCCTAGTCATTAAATGATGCTACCGAAGTAAAACTACGGTCAGGAAGGAAGATAATTCCACCAGTGTCTGTAAATGCGCTTGTCCAGAGTCATTCTTTGAAGAGATTGTGGCTGCCCATGACTCAGAACAAGTTCATTCATTCTTTTATTATGTACATATTAAGTACCTGCTTAATCTGCTTAATGTAGATCCTTGGTTCTCAGGCTCTTTTAGACTGGAAACACTGAAGGACTCAAGTATTATTGAGTCCCCAGAACCTAGGACCAAGTACATAATAAATATTTGTTGACTAAATGAGCGAAAAGACAAAGTGAATTTTAAGATGAGTAAGACATAGTTCTATCACAAGGGCTTCAAAGTCCAGTCAGAGGGAAAGATATATAAAGAAATACATGTGGTGTGGGATGAGGAGTTGTATAGTTGAAATGTGGATAAAATACAGCAGAAAAATGGGAAGGAAAGATGTGATCTATTGAGGAAGGGGGTGTACAAAAAGAGACACTTGAGTTTTCATACAAGTTGTATAAAGTTATTAATATATGTAACCCATATGCCCACGGGTGGGTCTTTGTCCCAAGAACCCCCTTTCTACCTGCAGTGGAATTCCAAAGCCCTGTCCAAGATTTCTGTAAATTCTCAGGATTATAATCTCATAGTCACTTCTGGCTTTAAACTCCTACTGCTACTGGAATAATCCCACTCACAGACTCACGGATCTTCTCACTATGGAGCATGCTATATCTCTTCTCCGATGCATCATTCCAGGCATGACACTCAGAAGCATACCATATTTTCTTTAAAAACCCACTCTTAAAAGTCATTTGTATTGCTACTAAATTTTACTGAAATGAAAGATAAAAGTAAAAAGACGATAGAGAAGGGGTTTATATCATAGAAAGAAAATAATTGCAAACAGAACATTAGATACCCTTGTTCCTCAAACTCCATTTAGCCACCCCATCATTGCGGCCTTTGTCAAAGATAAAGTCAGACACTGGTTCAAGAGGTGAGGATGGATTTTTTTTTTCCCCAACAGTAAACTACTGATATAAGGAAGGGGTTCCGGTACTACCTGAAATCAGCTTTGTGGAAACAGAAGGCTGGAGACTTTCAAAAGGCAGGGAGGGGTGTGCTAAGGGAAGGCACTGAGGAGTGCTGAGGGTGGGGATGATTCATGTGACTAAGCCATCTGGGCTCGCTAATTGGAGCCTAACCAAGGGAAGAAATGAACTTCTATCTTTATGACCAGAGCTGGTGGTGCAAGTTAAACAAGGCACCCACCAAAGTTAGGCCTGTATCTTCCCACTCAGGAACTGGAATTCAGAGCCACAGTTCTCTCCCTGAATGTTTGCATTTCAAAAAGACAGCTCTCCCATCTTCAGAGAAAGGGTTTGGGATGGTAGATTTACATCTGAAAGTCGGAGGAAGTATAATTGCAAACTTTCTAAAGTAACTGCTGTAAGAGTGGGCTCAGGATCTATCTGCCTACCACCAGATTTGGGACTGGAACAAACAAAATTCTCCTGGCAGCCTTGAGCTTTTTCAGGAAGGCACTCTAAGGGGTCCTGGGGTCATTCTAGCGGATGTGGCCTTGAGCTGTTAGAAACAATGCTAGCGTTCAAGTCTCTAAGTGTGTGTACGCAGGAGGTGTGGGGGATGAAATCATCTGTGCTGAGACTATGCAGTTTTTATAGGCCAAGGTTGAGGCCTAGCTGAGAATAGTGCTCAGGTGAGCATGACTAGAATTTGGTCAAGGAGAGAGTCTTGGTCACGTTTTCACTGGCCTTCTCTCCTTAGTCCCCAGCCTCAGAACATTTGCTGACTCCTCTCTACATTCTTTCCCTCCAAGATTATCCCCAAGGAATATTAAATTCTTCTCTATTATTCAGAAGAACTCAGGCTACCAAACTCCTTCCCACATTCCCAAACTCGGGTCTAAGAGCATCTTTCCTTGTCTAACCCCACCAATGGTAGAAAACAAAAAAGGCATGAGCAAGACCCAGTTCCCTTCAGAGCAGTTGTAATTTTTTTAATGGTTTGTATTTAATAATGAGGAAGGACAAACAATATTTTAAAGAAAAAAGAGTAATGCCAAAATGAGTGCCTCTGTGCTCACCACTCTCCTTCAAAAAAAAGGATAACCCCTTTGCCAGCCCTTCTTCTCAGACTCTTGCCCCCCATGCAGCAGTAATCACTAGACTGAATTTCACATTACTTATTCCCTAGCTCCTCTTTATAGTTTTACCACACAGATCATTTTTGAACTTTGTATAAATGGAATCATGCTGTATATATTCTTCTAAGATTTGCTTTTATTCACTCAACATATGCCTGAGGTTAACTCCCTTGTGTGGGTGTGTAAATCTGTTTTTCCCTTGCTAGCACGTTTTATTGTATGAACATTTTGGAATATATTTATCCTTTGTACTGTTAAAGGTCACCTAGGTTCTTCCTAGTTTTTACTATAACGACAAGGTTATTAGTAAATATTTTGGGGTTTATGGACCACAAAGTATCTGTCAGAACTATTTAATTCTCCCTTTGCCACATGAAAATAGCTACAGACAATATATAAACAAACTTGGCTATATTCCAATAAAACTTTATTTATGGACACTGAAATTTGAACTTCATAAATCTATATGTGTCACAAGAATTCCGGCCTTTCGTCATGGAGACAGAGAGAAGTGGACAGGGTTTAGAAATACTTAAAAACTAGAACGCAGAGCACCTGGCTGGCTCAGTCAGTGGAGTATGCAACTCTTGATCTCAGGGTTGTGAGTTTGAGCCCCACATTGGGTGTAGAGATTACTTTAAAAAACAAAAAGTAGAACCCAAGGGACTTGGCTGATTGATTTATGGGGGATGAAGGAGAGGGAGGAGTCAAGGATGCTGCCTAGTTTACTAGCCTGGTCAGTGGGTGAAGAGGTAATGAATTAGTGTAGTGAACATGAGAGGAGGAACATATCTGGAAGGGATGATGGTGAGTTCATTTGGGGGCATACTAAGTTGGATTTGAAGCAGAGAGAAATAGGAACTAGAAATACGGATTTTGGAGTCATCAGCATAGAGTTGTTCACTGAAGTATTAGGGCTTTATGAGCTAGCCAGGTGAAGGAGATTTGGATGGCAAGTTGGTGCTGGCTGTTGGCAGGAGGCCTTTACATCTTAACACGTAGACCCTTTCATAAAGCTGCTGGAGGGCAGGGGCCTTACCCAAGAACTAGTGACCCAAGAGAGAGCAAGACAGAAATAGCAATGTCTTTTATGACCTGTCCTATCTACAATATCCTACTGGTTATACAGGTCAGTCCTCTTCAGTGGGGGAGGGGAATACAAGTTATGAACACCAGGAAGCAAAAATCATTGGGGGCTATCTTAGAGGCTGGCAACACAATCTGGATGGTTGCTTCCATCTGTTTTCTCCCATGACACTCACTTTTTGAAGAGAACAGGCCAGTTGGCTTTTAGATTGTCCCACATTCTGGATTTGTCTGATTGTTTCCTCAAGTTGTAATTTAACTTAGTTCTCTCTCCTCCATGTCTTCTTAAGCCAGAAGTTAGATCTACACTTGATTAAATTGAGCTTAACATTTTTGGCAAGCATACTTCATAGGTGACATTGTATATGTCATATATTGCATTACACCCTGTAACAAAACTTCAAATTAGCCCCCTTTTAGTGATGCTAAGTTTGATACTTGGTTATCTCTGAATGATTCATTTTAAGAGTAAGTTCTCTCCTTTGTATTATTAGCTTGTTAATCTGGAGGATAATACTTTGGGACTGCACAAATATCTGTTCTCCAAAACTTTTATCTGATGTTTTCAACATTTTATATCCCTATTCCCTCCACTTTCCTGCCCATAGATAACCATTTGTTTTCTGTTTATCCTTCTGGTGGTTAAACAGATACAGTCAATGATCATTATTTATGCATTCTATATTTGTGAATTTATCTACTTGATAAAATTTATTCGTAACTCCTAAATCATACTGGGGGCTTTCACAGTCATTTGAAGACATGCACAGAGCAGTGAAAAATTTTAGTTCCCTCTCACACATGTTCGTGGCTGAGATTGAACAAGGTGACACTGTTTTCTTTCTTCATCTCTCATCCTATAAACAAGTGTCTATGCCACATTTTCTGCATTTTTATGTTTTTTGTTGGTGATTTTGCTGTTTAAAATGGCCTCCAAGCATAGTGTGAAAGTGCTTTCTAGTGTTGCAAGGCACACGAAGCCTGTGATGTGCCTTAGGGAGAAAATACATGTGTTAGATAAGCTTCCTTCAGGCATGAATAATAGTGCTATTGGTCTTGAGTTCAAGGTTAATGAATCAATTACATATTGAGGGTGGCTTGAAATAGAAACATCCATCAAACAAGGTTATATACTGGTTAGTTGATGAAAATGTTGTGACTGGAGACTCACAAGAACCTAGCCCTCTATTTCCTCTAGTAGCAATGATTAAATATTTGCTAATGCAGTGTTGGTGGTGACTTTATAGAACATTACCTCAAATGATGAGAATCAGACTGTATGTTTCTCTATTTTTATTTCCTCACCTTTCTTACATAAACGTTCAAATTTTCTTTGCAATGCTTTTGTCCTCAGAATATATTTCACTGAAAGTATACAGAGAACTGTGTTCAGTAATCAGTTTTCTCTATGATGTTATATTTCCAATTTAATGTACAGATAGGTGTTTGGGTGTGCTTTCAATTTTGAGTTTACTTTTTTCTTTTCTATTTTTTGAATATGTAAAACATATAAATGGGTCTATGGTTGAAAGTCTTACTGGGAAGAAAGTCTCACTTCCATCCTTATCCCATCCTGTCCTTTACAGTTAGACATTTTGGGGCTCTTGGGTGGCTCTGTTGGTTAAGCCTCTGACTCTCAATCTCAGGGTCCTGACTTCAAGCCCTGCATTGGTCTCCATGCTGGCCATGGAGCTTACTTAAAAAAAAAAAAATAGATACAGTTAGCCATTTTTTCAGTGTCTAGTGTAACATTCAGGTTTTTAAAAATACAAAATCAAGTAAATACATATACATGTATGTATTATATTCTTATTTCCTCTCCTTTACCATATTTCAAAAAGTTAATCATGTATGCTGGAAGTCACTGTATATCAGCACTTAGAAATCGTCTCAACTCATTGGAGCGTTTTTAAAGTGTGGTAGATTAAGAGTGCACGTGCTGGAATCAGACTAAGTTCACATCACTTACCGAATGTTTCATCTTGAGGGAAGCATCTACCGTCTTTGCGTTGTTTTCTCACCTGTAAAATGAGGGTGTTGAAAAAATAGCACACAGCCCCTTCAGTTTTATGAGCAATACAACAGTTAATACATTTCAAGCGCTTATGACTTTACGTGGAACAAAGGAAGCCCTCAACTTAAATACAAATCAGGGTGGGTGGGAATGGTGGTGATTTGCAGCAACTTCGAGTGAATGTCGGGGAAAACCCTGTAGTGACACAATATTTCCAGAGCCTGTGTGAAGTAGAGAACAGGAGTACCTAGGGGCCCCCGGGTCCAGGATGAGCCGGACGGGAGTCCCGGAAGATGACAGCAAGGAGGGCAGCGAGGTGACGGTAGGTCAACGATGCGCTTGGGATAGGGAAACACATTCCCAACCAGACACCAGGAAAGGGCGCTTTAGCCCTTCAGTCTCCGGGCAACAGGAGTGGTGTCGTTTCCTCCTTTAGCCTACAGGATCGCGGGCTACAGCCCGCCAGGCACCCGGGACCGCGAGCTCTCGGCTGGGGAGCTGGGATGGAGGCGGAGCTTGAGGGTCCCCAGCTCGGGCCAGGTTAGGGGCCAGGCGAGCCGGGCCTGGGACCCGGGGGGCGGGGCGGAGGCGGGGAGGGGCGGGGCAAACCCGGGAAGGGGCGGAGTCGCTGCCGTGGCGCCAAAAGGCGAACATGGCGCCGGAGCGGCTACGAAGCCGGGCGGTCTCTGCCTTCAAGCTGCGCGGCTTGCTGCTCCGGGGGTGAGTATTCCCGGGGCAGTTAACGGGACAGGAAAGCCAGGGTCAGGCGACCGCGCCGGGCAGCCGTGCGCGCCGTGCGCGCCGCGCGCCCGTAGGCGGCTGGGCCTTAAATCACAGAGACCCTTAAAAAACTTGAAGAAATGAAATTGATCTCGCAGGGTCCTTCTTAAGTTTCCCCGACGTTCGCGCGGAGTCGAAACGTTTCTCCCAGGTGGGATGTGGCTCTCCTTCGGCATGTGCTCCATTGAGCCAGAGAAGTAGCCGTTTATTGGCACTGTGACTTGGGCACGTCTCAGCTCCCCCTCCCCCAAGTCTGTGCCTTAGCAAAATGGGAATAATAACAGAGCAACTTCACGTAGTTTGTGAATCATCAGTTGAGCGACCTGGGAAAGCCCATATACGAGGCAGTAGTTGTCACCTTATTTTGTGAAAACTGTGAACCCTCCCCTTTCTCCGTTTTGGGTTAGGTATTATTCCTGAGTGAGAATTCCTAGAGAGTTAAAAAGTGGGTAAGTTTGAAGCACGATCCTGGATCCCCCTCCTCCCCACTTAAGCATTCCCTTTAGAACTTACCTGATAGGTTTCCTGGCCATAATCATGTTTTCTTGTACTTACAGAATGCACTTTTCTAATACTTTTCTCACTAAGTCTGTTTTGTTTTTTTAGAATACAGTATTTTTTTTGATACATATTTAAATACCTGCTGGATGGAATATACTTTTTTTGTCCCATGTTATGATTGCACTTGCTGTGTGTGGAGAGTTTTTGTTTTTGAAATAATGAGTTTTATGAGCCTTTTAACTTTGCTTTTGGCTTAGTGGTGAACAAGGGCAAGAATGGATATGCTCTGGGAGAAAATAACGAATTTTGTTCGATTGATCCCTGACATTTTACAAACATGAGCAGTTGATCAATTAACTTTTCTTTCTTTTCCCTTAGAATCTGACCTAATATTCAGCTGTCATTCATTAATTAATTTAGTCAGAAATACGCTGAAATCGTGTCTACACAGATTTGAGCCAGATCATTATAGCTTTTACAGGCTTTGGTCTATCTTAAGATCACTGTGCTGGGGCCAGGAGTGCAAGAGAGAGTGAGACACTGTGGAGCTTGGGGGACAGATAGCGTATTAGTTACTTATTGCCATGTAACAAATTACCCCAAAACTTAGAGGTTGAAAACAGCACACACTTATTATCTCACGTTTTCTGTGGGCCAGGAATTCAGGTAGGCTTAGCTGGGTTCTCTTAGTTCAGGGTCTCTCATAAAGCTGCAGTCAGGATAGGGTCATCTCAAATGTCAGTTGGGCAGGATTTGCTTCCAAGCCCATTCAGTGGTTGGCAGGATTCAGTTCTGCCAGGACTCTTGGACTTGGGGCCTCAGTCCTTGCTGGCTGTTGGCTGGAGGCCACCCTCAGTTCCTTGCCATGTGGTCCTCTCCAACATGGCAGCTTCCTTCATCAAAGCCAGCAAAAGAAAGAGTAAGACAGAAGTCACAGTCTTTTGTAACCTAATCAAGGAAGTGACATCTTGTTTTAAAAAATTTTACTTTTAAAATTACAATACAAGAAAATGCTCCATTTTACTATAGTCTATTGTTAGAAGCAAATTACGAGGTCCAGCCCATACTCAAGGCAAAGGGCTGCACATGGATGTTAGTACCAGGAGGCATGGATTATTAGGGGTTGTTTTAGAAGTCTGTCTACCATGGATATTAAAGTAGTTCACAGTTACTTAGTTTCACTTGTGAAAAGGATCCCAAGAAAGAAGTGCTCTGATAATGTATAACAAGGTAACTACTCTAGAGTTAAAGAAGGGCTTCATTAAAGAAGTGGTTTGAACTGTATTCAAGGATGAACGGGACTTGAGTAGGTGAAGAAAAGAGGGGGGAGAAATGACCATATAGAAGCCCTGAGGCAGGAGAGCACTGGAGGAGCCTAAGGAGATTTGGCAGGGGCCAGATCCTGTATCCTAAGAACTGTCCCACCATTCACCCAAAATGTGTGTGATTTTTAGGGACTTCTTACTCATCAAATATCTATGGACCATGTTCAGAATGCTGGGCACTCTGCCAGAGGATGGCACAGTTCTAGTTTTTAAGGAGCGTCATGATAAATTGGAGAGTCATGATACCCACACATAAAACAATCACCGAGCACCCCAAGTTAAGAACAATTAGTATGATGACTCTAACAATAACATTGACGTTAAGTGTGAAGTTGTATGCTACAAACAGAATGGCATGCAATTAGCTAATTGTTTAGACAGTCTTCATTCTGAGACCTATTGGTATTTAAATCAGGGATTTGTGTGGATTTTTTTTTTTTTAAAGTTCAGCCTTATTGAGTTCTTTTGGAGCAGGGAGATTCTTGTGATTTCAATGAATGTTGCTTCTATGACTATATTCATATGTCATAGTTTTTTCTAGTCTAATTTCCTAATTTTAAAATTGAAAACAGTGATGAATTTAAGCAGATGCGTTAGCAAATCAATAAATATATACTTACTTAAGTGTCTGTTATGTTCAGGACATTGAAGCAAATGAAACCCTGCCTTAAATGGAAGGTGATAACTGGTACAAAGCTATTGTGATGTGTCAGATCTGAGGTGTATAGGAATTTTAACAATTTAGAAGGGAGGGGAGGTTGCAGCAGGTAGGGCTGGTCTAGGAAGGCTTCCTAAAAAAAGATGTGATTTGGGGCTTTAAGAATGGTTATGTTGCAGGGGAGAGAAGGAAGAATTTGTTCAGAAAGGACAGGAGAGGTGAGCACTGCTTGCAACGAAGAGTGAATAGATTTTAATTTCAATGCCACGTTGATGAGTGTTTGTTAGTTGTGGGCATAAAACTTTGAGCCTCATCTTTTCTTTCCATCCCAGTGAAGCCATTAAGTACCTCACAGAAGCTCTTGAATCTATCAGTGAAGTAGAGCTTGAAGATGCACTGGAAAAGATCATCGATGCAGTTGAAAAGCAACCGTGTAAGTAATATTTTCTGATAGCTCTTAAATTGTTAATACAGATCTACATTCTCGATTAGATTTATAGATTTAAGTGGAAGTTGAGGATTCCATATTAAGATATTCCAGTGATATGAGACATACCCATGGTAGCACTTCTTCCCAAGGGGTAACCTCTGGTTCCGTTGCAACTTCAGGATGTTCCCCATACACCCTTACAGATCTTTCCCCTCACAGAGCTCTCACTGCTAGCTGTCCTGCACTTGACTTCTGATTCTGATCTGGTCCCTACAGTCACTCTTGTCTCTCTGCATGCCTACTACTTTGTCTCACTGAGGTTCAGTACTCCTAAAAGTTTTTTGGGGAAAAAAGAATAAGTGAGCAGGGCTAATTCTTCCTTCTGGCTTCAGCCTTTCTCAAGGGATCTTTCTGTTAAGTACTTAACCTTCTACCACAAGCATGGGCCTGCAAAGGAGAACTGCTTTTCTTCTAGGTACGGACGTCCAGTGTTTCTAGAGCACTGAGGGACAGAAGCAGGTATGGCTTGGTCTCAGGTGTCCTATCGATGCTAGTTTCTTCAATTATGTAGGAAGACATACATTCCATGATACAGGAGAGATTACCATTATGTCTCATTGTCAATTCTAAAGGCGGAATTTTAAATATACCTTTGCTTTTAAAAACTGTTTTATAGTTGAAAATTTAGAAAATTATTAATTGTGGAAAAGTAGTATATATTCCTTTAAGATGGTACATAGTATTTTGCCTGAGAACATAACAAAGTGTTCAGGGGTGCCCACTCTGGAATCAGGCTTGGGTTTGTGTTGCCATGTATACTTTCTAGCTGTGTTCTTGGGCAATTTATTTAGTCTCTCCAAGTTGCACTTCCTCCCCCTTTTACATATTAGCATATGAACAACAGTCTGTCTATAAGGACATCTAATCTAATGGCATAATGCTTGTGAAGTATTGAGCATAGTGTCACACATTTAGTAAGGCCTTAATAAGTGGTGGCTGTTATATCTGCTACTGTCATGCCCATGGAAACATAGCATTGGTGATAGAAAGTTCTACTAATGTATCCTTCTTGGACCTAGGAGTTTCCAGAAGTGTTTGTATAATTGAATTTATATTATTAGTCAGTATTTAGAAAAGTAAGTCATTTGGCTATGTATTAAGATATTATAAGTGTATTTGAGTGTAGAAAATGAAGGTTTTTTGAGATATGACTTGTGTTATTGTTCTGACCTAACCCTTTTTTTTGTCCTGAAAACTATGTAATGAGAATCTCAGGGTTAGTCTTTGCAGATTATTTTTAGGAAAAAAGCTATCTGTGGAAATGAGTAATTTTTATGTGTGTTTCTAAGATTGAACTTTGAAATTCTTTTCTCAGTGTCATCAAACATGATCGAACGGTCTGCGGTGGAAGCGGCAGTCCAGGAATGCAGTCAGTCTGTAGACGAAACTATGTATGTGGATAAAATGAACTTTTCCCCCTGCTGGCGATATGAAGTGCTTATTTTATTTATTTATTTATTTATTTTAAAGATTTTATTTATTTATGTGACAGAGAGAGACATAGCGAGAGAGGGAACACAAGCACGGGGAGTGGGAGAGGGAGAAGCAGGCTTCCCGCAGAGCAGGGAGCCCAATGCAGGGCTTGATCCCAGGATGCTGGGATCGTGACCTGGGCCGAAGGCAGACGCTTAACAAATGAGCCACCCAGGCGCTCCTGAAGTGCTTATTTTAAATGGTTTTCTTGGGGAAAGAATTAGTGGTCAGTATTTTTACAGTGGTTATTTCTTAGTGTTTCTTCTTAAGTGATAGCTTGCATTATAAACCTCATTAAGTGACTCATCTTTACTACTTTTTCCTGGGGATTTGAGATTACAGTGTTGTTTATACCATTACTAACTTTTGCCACTACCCATTGGATCTGACTTTATATTCTGTATGCTGCCAATAAATTGAATTGAATATTCAGAAGTATACTTTTGCTTTTGCTCTTAGGAAAGTGCAGTGTCCAAAGAAATTCAGCGACTTACGTTGGGTCACATGGTGAATGGCAGGGAGGGTAGAACTTTAGTTTTATGATTCTTTCTGCTAACTCATGTTATGAGAGCTTAGGAATTTATATGGCAATAATTTTTCTGGGTTTTGTTTCTAAGTGTCCCTCTTTCCTTTCCTCTTTTGAATATGATACTTCTTTCCAAATTCACAGGATTTAACTGGGAGGAGAACAACTGGGAAAATGGACAGAGTATTAACTTTAATAGTTTTTTCCTCTTTGGGGCAATGGGGATCATTGGTAGGAGTCATTACCATAAGGAAACAGAGAAATTGAGGAATTTTATTTATTTATTATTTAAAATATTTTATTTATTTGACAGAAAGAGAGAGAGAGAGTACAAGCAGGGGGTGCGGCAGACAGAGGGAGAGGCTGAAGCAGACTCCCCTCTGAGCAGGGAGCCCGATGCGGGGCTCAATCCCAGGACCCTGGGATCATGACCTGAGCCGAAGGCAGCTGCTTAGACTGAGCCACCACCCAGGTGCCCCAAGAAATGGAAGAATTTTAATTTTCACCTTGCAAACTCATTACTTAAGATACTAGGGTACCTAGTATCTTAAAAAAAAAAAAAAAAAGATACTAGGGTACAATGACATACCCCTAAAGCCATCAATAGAAATTCAAAATGACTGTATCGAAGGAGAAGGATTGTAATCATAAAGTAAGCATTAAAGTTAACTGTTTCTTTCTAGCTCTTTATATGCCACAGTTAGCCAATGAAGAGGTCCAGTGGGACTGAATGGTAAACAGTCTTTGCAACTTAAGTTGTTAGAAAATTGTTATATTATAGCATAAGAGAGGCTTTCATTTTTATAGATGAAGAAGTGGCATGAGAAGTCAAATAACCTGTCAAGATTGACCCACTAAAAAATGGTGGAACGGTACCTGGAATCTAGGTTTTCTTCAAGTCCATAGGTTCTCTCCTACTCTATACTAGGTGTTACCACCAGGATAGCAAGAACGTTTTTGACCATATTCAATCTGGGAAATAAACAGATAAAATTTTAGGGAAGATTTTTTAGGTTGGAATATTTATGCAATAGTGCTGTGAATTTTTTTAAAACTTCGTTCAAACATGGTTATGTTAGTAACAGTGTCTAAAAGTAACTTATTTTGTTGAATTTCTTTCTCTAACACTGTAAGTGTCAAGGACGTGGCCAGTATTTTGGGGGTTCTTTTTCTATTTTATACCTGGTTTCTGGGACACTTTTGCATAATATTTTGGATTAAAAAACTTTTGGAAATGAATCGTATTCTTTAATAATATTATATAGCTCATAACAGTAGTACCCATGGGGAGAGATTTCTTTCAAGATATAACTATTTTATACATACATGTTCTTTTTCAACAGATGACATTCTTAATTAGAAGTTAACTTGATGATGACGATGATGATTATTTTTGCTTGAGAGTACTGGCAATGCTTTCTTGTCTCTGAGAGGAAGATTATACCCCCTTATTATGACACTCTAAGAAATTATGTATATAACCTGTGGAAAGTACATTCATATACCATAAGATTATAATAAAGTTTTTATGCTCACCTAAAATTCTTATATTTTAGTAAATCAGGTCTATGTTTTTGTGGGCTGTTTTTCAGAGAACATATTTTCAATATCATAGGAGCATTTGATATTCCACGCTTTGTGTACAGTGCAGAAAGAAAAAAATTTCTTCCGTAAGTATACCATCTATTGATTTTAAGCTCATTTCAGATGTACATTTCTTTCAGAAGGCATATAGTCCATGATTCATTTTTGGCCTACCTTTGTGTATTGTGACAGGTAAAATAGGCATTTCTTTTTTTCTAGTCTGTTAATGACCAACCATCCTGCACCAAATTTATTTGGAACAGCAAGAGATAAAGCAGAGCTGTTTCGTGAACGATATACCATTTTGCATCAGGTGAGCTGAGGGGGGAAATGAGACTGTTGAAGCTTAGGTAAGACTTAGTGTTAATTAAAGGATGGAATTTTGTAGTCCAATGTTTGTCATTCAATAGACTCTTATTGGGCTTTCTATGTTTGAAACCATATGGGGGATACAGAAATAAAAACAATTGTTTTTGTGATGATAGAAATAGCAGCAAACATTTATTACCTACTTTTAATATGCCGAACATTGTGTTTACCATGTTATGGACATACTGATACCTCACTTAATCATCACAACGTCAGTATATGTATAAATGCTACTGTCCTCATTTTTTTCCATTAGTTTTTAAAAATATTATTTATTTATTTGACAGAGAGAGAGCAAGCACAAGGGGGCAGGGGGTGGGTGGGGGTGGGCAGAGGTAGAGGGAGAAGCGGGGCTGATCTGGATCATGACCTGAGCCAAAGGCAGACGCTTAGCTGACTGAGCCACTGAGGTGGCCCACTATTATCTTTATTTTACAGATGAGGACCTGAGACCTAGATAAGTTTAGGAACTTGACCAGAAATCACATATAGTCAGTATAGACAGGATTTGAATCCAGTGTGTCTGACTCTGGAGCCCAGCCTTTGCCTACTGCACTATACTAGCTTCTAGCAGCTTACAGCCTGTGAAGTTAAAGCACAAATACATATAAAGTAGAATTTTATATGTTCTGTAAAAGAGATACAAACAGAATGTATTCATTGGGAAAAGCTGGGAAGCCTTTGGGGAAATGATGGCATTTGACATGGGCCTTGCCTGCTCTGATCTCGTGGTGGATCACAAAATGGTGAAAAGGTAGTGGTAACAGTGTGAACAAAGACACAGCAAAGGGAAATAGTGGACTCTGCAGGAAATGATGAGCAGTTGGTCCATTTTGTGTTTGGAGGAAGGCTCGTGAAGAAGAGTAGTATAGGATAGGTTTGGAAAGGCAAGTGGGAGCCAGATTGTGGGAACGCCTTGGATGCTGCTCTCGGCAGTTGGGACTCTGGTTTCTTGGTACGAGGAGCCTCGGAATATCAGAGACAGACCCAATCACAGCTGGTTTTGTGAACACTTCTCTCCCAGCAGATTTTGAGATGAATTAAGAATGTGAGAGAAGACTTAGGGGAGTCTGTGGTATTAGTCCTGCCAGAAATGACAGCTGGGGTGGGGGGGGCAGGAAGTGGCAAGGGTTGTAGACAGGGGACCACACTGGAGCACTGGAAGCCATCATTCGTGGTGACTGGGTGGATGTGAAGGAGAAGGGAGAGAGCAAAGACTCAGAGATGATTAAGGTTGTGAGTCCGAGAGAGTAGGACAGTAGAATAATACATTAACAAATAAGAAAAACGGAATGTTTGGGGAAGATGATGCAGATGACGCAGGTTCTGTTTTAAACATTTGAGTTAAGGTTGCCAGTGGGATGTCAGGTGAAAAGTATACCTGGAGCTGAAGAAAGAGATCTGGGCAGAGAGAGATGTAGGGGCCATCTTCCCAGAGGAGTAGATGGAGCTGCAGGGATGGATGAGACCCTCTGGGAAAGAGGCAGCCGTGGGGAGGTAGCAGCGGAAGGGAAGAGGAGAGAATTGGGGGGGGTGGGCAGGCCAGGATGGTGTTAGATGGCAGAAGCATAAGAAGGTTTCAAGGAGAGGATGGGCAGCGGGAGGAAGCCTGAAAAAGGATGAAGAGGGTGAGCACTGGGGATGCCTATTCTCTGCTGCTTCCATCACCTACATTAATATTGCCAGATCAGTCTTCCCGATGTAGAGCTCTGGTATTGTCGTGATTTTGCACAGAAGTCTTTCAAAAAGGAGGCTTACTGCCTTTTGAATTAAATACAGATTATACTTAGTGTTTAAGATCTTCCGCTGCATCTTTTTGGCCAGATCTCTACTTTTCCTCTAAAAGTTCCTCTGTGCTGGAACCAAAAATGAAATACAGAATTATTGTTCATTTCTTCTCCTTCTTCTGTAACTTTGCTTATACTATTCACTCTCTGGACTGCTCGTCCCTCTTTTCTCTGCTGCTGAAACCTTCCTAATTCTGGAAGGGCCTCCTTAAATTCCTCCTCTTTTCTAAACCTCTTCTTGATCGGTTGGTTGCAGTCTCTTCCTGCTTTAAACCACTATGTCAGTATGTCTCCTACGGCATTTACTAGAGTTAGACCTGCCTTGCATTTGGGGTGTTTATCCCTGTTATCAGACACTCCTTGTTTATTTTCTCTGCCACATTTGGCACAGTGCTTTCCATAGAGAAGATGCTCAAGTAAATACCACATTTCTTTTTTGTTTCTGTGCTCTGTCTCACAACCCTGAGATCTGATCTGAGCTGAAATCAAGAGTCAGACGCTTAACCGACTGAGCCAACCAGGCACCCCTTAAAAATTACATTTTAAAGCCCATTATGTTATTTTGGGTGTGTCACTTAACCCTTCTGAGCCTCATTTATTCTTATCTGCGAAATAAAAGGGTTGGATTTTAGTCCATTCACATATTTATTGCAATTATCTCCCTGAAAGCAAATCTGATCGTTTTATTATCCTACTTCAATATCTTTGTTTTCCATTGTCTGTAAGATACACTTCCTGGCTTGGCATACAGAGAGAGTCTGTATTGTCAGGGCTCTTTTACTGGAGATTACAGAAACTCAGACCGACTAAAACAGAAAGAGGCATTTATTGGCTTTAGAGGTCCACCAGTTTCAAGCATGGCTGGATCCAGGATCTCACACGTCATGAAGCATCTACCTCTTTCTATCACCCAGCAATTTTTTAAAAATTGATTTTACTTTCAAACAAGTTCTCCCTATGAGATGACAGAGGCCGCTGTAGCCTCAGCAGCACTTGGAAAGGGAGCTCTTCTCTTCTAGTAGTTCTAACAGTCTCCTAGCAGCTCTTAGCCTTAGGCGCTTGCTCAACCCTGAACCATTCACTGGCTAAGGGGTGGAGTACTTTGATTGACTAGGCCTTAGTGGCCTGTTTACAGAAGGGGGAAGGGACACCAGCCCTGGCTAAACTACAGGGACCACAGTGGGGCGGGGCAGACGGTTCCCCAAACAGAGGCTCCAGCTCATCTCTTACCTTGTCTGACACTCCACTTTGTGCACCTCAGGAGCCAACTATACTAAACTTTGTATCACTTCCCAAATACTCCTTTCCTCTTGTAACTCTTTTCTTATGACACATCCCTTCCTCTGCCTGAAATGTCTTGTCTCTTTTGGTTTCTTACTAGCAAAGTCTTATCATTTAGGGTCTCGTTAAATGCCTCCTTCTGCCTGGGGTCCTTTGTTGTATGGCGGCCCTTGACTCTTCTCTCTCACAGACTCCTATGCTCTGAGGATGACACTTGGTTTGTTGTCTTCATATCCTCAGCTGAGAGCGCACTGCTGCCAGCTACACAATAGAGCTTTTTTTTTTAAAAAAAATTATTTTACTTTTTTTATTTTCAAAATTGCATTGCTAAGTATTTGTATATTAAAATATGTGGGCTTTCAAATTTGTTGAGACTAGGGGGTAGTAACATTAGGTTAAGGACAGTGTTTTGTCAGAGTACTACTTTAATGAATTTTTAAATTTTAATGAATTTTAGTTTAAAATGTCTGATTCAGTAATTCATGTGAATCTTTTTTTATAGAGGACCCACAGACATGAATTATTTACTCCTCCAGTGATAGGTTCTCACCCTGATGAAACCGGAAGCAAATTCCAGGTTAGAATATTACCCTAGTTGTTTAGGGGGTGTAAGTATACAAGTTAAATATTCATTGCTTAATTTTAATTTATTAAAATTTAAATGTAAATGAATCACTGGTAACTGTTTAACCAACTAACTGACTTGGGCATGCTCACTGTTAATCAAGTCCATGCCCTGGGTCCTGGGTCCTGCAAATCTCTAATAGAAGCTACCACTTCTTTGGGACAGGTCCTGAGACTGTGGTAGCCCCCAGACGGTCTCTGGCCACCAACACAGATCCCTAGTCCTCCTGGTCTATTTGCTGTATATGACATTGGCTTTCTGATCAACTGTCAACATTACCCTTCCTCCCCTCACTCAAACTCCAAAATCCTGGTCTTGTTCCAGCCCATCCCTCTAGTGACCACCACACACTTACTCAGCTAAAATGTGCTCTATCCGTTGAAGTGAAAAGTTTACTTAAGGCAGTAAGGAAACAACATTTACAGGATAAATGAGATAGCCAGACAGGCCACAGGGGTGTTGGGGCCTGAGAAAGAGGTGAGAGGGAGAATTTTTTCTGTCACATGCGCTCCTCCCACTTTTATACTCCTATACTCTTTGTTCCCCTTCGTTCCAGCAACACACAGTCACTGTCAGGGTTGTGGGGTTGAGCCCCCTGTCGGGCTCTGTGCTTAGCTCAGCACGGAGTCTGCTGGGACTCTCTCCCTCTCTCTCTGCCTCTCCCTACCCCCCCATCAAATAAATAAATAAATCTTAAAAAGAAAAAGAAAAGCATCAGAAAGTTTTTTTTTCTTTAGAGAGGGAGGGAGAGGGTGTGGGGGGAGGGGCAGAGGGAGAAGGAGACAGAATTTGAAGCAGGCTCCTCGTCCAGCATGGCTCTCACAACCCTGAGATCATGATCTGAGCTGAAATCAAGAGTCAGATATTTAACCGACTGAGCCACCCAGGCGCCCCAGAAAAGATTTTTTAAAATAGTGTCCCAATCATTACCACCTTTAACTTAATGAAAAAATATAATGGTCAGATTGAGAATGTAAATAATAATGACAGCCTTTCAAAATACTAATATAACTTTTTAAATAGCCCACTAATTTGCAAGAGGTACTGACCAAATAAATAAAATTTATATTCTTTTCTATATTTTAAAGGTAAATGCACTTACCATTATTCAGAATACAGTAGTCCCTCTCTGACCGTGGGGAATATGTTGCAAGACCCCCAGGGAATGCCTCAAGCCACAAGTAGCACCAAAACCTGTATATACCATGTTTTTTCCTACACATACATACCTGTGATAAATTAGGCACAGTAAGAGATTCATAACAATAATTTGTACTCAAATAGAACAGTTATAACAATATACTACTTTAATAATTATGTGAATGTGGTCTCTCTCTCAAAATTTCTGATAGTATTGTAACTCACCTCCTTCTTGTGATGATATGAGATGATAAAATGCCTACATGCTGAGATGAAGTGAGATGAATAATGTAAACATTATGACATAACTTTAGACTAACCACTATTGACCTTCTGACAATTCATCAGAAGGAGGACCATCTGCTTCTGGGCTGCGGTTGACAGAGGGTAACTGAAATCACGAAAAGTGAAACTGTGGATAAGGGGGAACCTGCTGTAATATGGTATGAGACTTGAGTCATTGCTAAGAGCCTGAGTTGATATTTTAGCTTTTTATAGGATAAATTCTATTTTCTGAGTTTTATTTGATTTTCTGCTGTACAGTGGTGTAAATACTGAAATGTGTACTCAAAATTTACCTATTTATAAAAATATTAGTTTCTTCAAAAAACTTATTTTCAGTCTTTAAGAATTTATTTTGTCTTATTTTAAGCTTAAAGCAATAGAAACGCTCTTGGGCAGTACAACCAAAATTGGAGATGTGATTGTTCTTGGAATGATAACCCAGTTAAAAGAGGTGAGTTAAACTTAATAAGCATCAGACTGTTGTTTTCAGCCTTGGGACTGAATTTGCGTGGTCTGAAAGTAGTCCGCAGTGACCTCTGGTTGAACCACTGATTTGCGTGGTCTGAAAGTAGTCCGCAGTGACCTCTGGTTGAACCAAGGGGACTGAGTTTCTGAACAAGCAAGGCTGCAGACCACATCCTGCTCCCTGGGGGAAGGACACTGTTGACTCTGTCAGGTGGAGGCACCTGGTGAGGCCCGTGGGGCAGTCCACCAGTGTCCTACTTGCCCTCTCCGGATTTGCAGCCGTCGTTCTCCACGTACCCTTGAGGAGGCTCAGTCTCAGTCAAGTGATGAATCTGAGGTGACCAGACTAGCAAATGGAAACGCCTAGACGAGAAATTGCTCATTTTTAAAAAAGCCACTGTACTCTACTGTTTTCTGTTGTCAATGTTGTATTTTAATTATTTTCACCTAGTATTCATTTTTACATAAATATGGACATATTTTTTTTTAACTTTTTTAGGGAAAATTTTTTCTGGAAGATCCTACAGGAACAGTACAACTGGATCTTAGTAAAGCTATATCCTTATTTATTTATTTATGGTTTTCTTTATTGCGATTTTTTTTTTTAAAAGATATTTATTTAAGAGAGAGAAACAGCATGAGCAGGGAGAGGTTCAGAGGGAGAAGCGGGCTCCCCATTGAGCTGGGAGCCTGATGTGGGATTCAATCCCAGGACTCTGGGGTCATGACCTGAGCCAAAGGCAGTCACTTAACCAACTAAGCCACCCAGGTGCCCTCTTTATTGAGATTGATGATAGTAGTTTTTTTTATTTTTTAAAGATATTTATTTCAGAGAGAGAGAGAAAGATCATGAGCAGGGAGGAAGGGCAGAGGGAGAGGGAGAAGCCAACTCCTCGCTGAGCAGGAAGCCCAGTGTGGGACTTGATCCCAGAACCCTGGGATCATGACCTGAGCCGAAAGCAGACACTTAACCGACTGAGCCACCCAGGTGCCCCTTTATTTTTATTTTTTTAAATCTATGTTACATGAGTTGGAGATATTGATTATATATCATTCTCAAGTTAGCCTATTTGGATTCCCACTGTAACTTACATATGGCGATGATATAGCAATCCAGACCTAATCCTAGCCAAAGACAAAAAAAACTCCAATTCTCCCTTATTTGGAGAATCCAAACAAATCACTGAGGAAGTTTAGAACATGTTAAGAATGATCCATACGGTCACTATTACCAAACTACATCTTAGAATCAGACATGGGACATTTAAACCTAAAACTTTTAAAGCTGTCATCTATTCACAGTTTCAAGTGTGAAGCCTTTGCATGTATTATTTAGAAGGCCTTTGGGCCCAGAATGTGTATTGACTTTATCATCACCTCAAGCACAGAAATATTTTCCTCAACTGTTGTGTACCAGTTCCATAGTGGCTTATACACAGAGTCATGCTTTGTCTTAGCAGAAGGTAAGTCAGTATACTTTTTTCCTGTCCTCCTCATCATTCTACAATAAAAGCATTTCTACCTTGGTTAAAATATATTAACATGATATAATTGGGGAGAACATTGCTTATAAGAGCACACTTTTGACAACATTAAATAACAGACTGGTAAGTGGGCCTGAGATTTCTTTTTGGGGTGATAAAAATATTCTGAAATCAGTGGTGGTGGTTGTGCAACTTGTGAATATACTACAAAAACCACTGAATTGTATACTTTAAAGGGTAAAGTGTAATGACATGTGAATTACATCCTAATAAAGTGGAAAAAAAACCCCAGATTTTACACAGGGTCATAAAATGAAGCATTTCCTAATCTTTGTACCTTACCTCTCTGGACTCTAACATGTATTGTGAAATTAAGAAGTGGCAAGTTTTACTTCTGAACCTATTTCTATTTCATGACTTTTTTTTATATAGAACTGAGACTGTCTTTGGCTCTGAAGGTGTTATGTAGCTTGGGGGGACTGGCAACTTCCGTAGTTAGTTGACAGAGGTTGAGACAAAAGTTTAGCATTACTGCTTTGTGTTCCACAGTTTCTTTCTTTCAAATGAGAAGAATTGGACAAATGAAGGTGATTTGTTACTTCTCTTTTTTCAGGTTGGTTTGAAGATCAGGTGTTTCATGTCAATGCCTTCGGATTTCCACCCACGGAACCCTCTAGTACTACGAGGTAGAAGATGCTGGACTGCAACTCTATGGGAATTTTGTAATATTGGCAGTAGTGAATGTAAGATAGGATATCATATCTCAGTTATTATAAGGCCTCAGGCTTTGTGTCAGATGCAAAAAGTAATAGACAGTGAGAGTCAGAAGACTGGGCTGTGTATGTAACTGAAAACTAGCACATTGATTCCTGACAACTTGCAGTCTCATCTCCATACCTTGGCTTTTTATGGGAAAGATTTCTAGTCTTCCTTTCTCACTTATCTATAAGGTTGATTAGAAGTTCAACTGAAATAAGAGATAGGAAAACACTTAGAGGAATATAACTTTCATGTTAACATAAAGCCTTATTTTGTTTTCTACAAGTAGGCTCCCTGCCTGCTTATGATTTATTTTAATATTTGCTTTAATCAGTTTTAAAAGACTCAGATACAACCGTTAAGTATTTATTTACTGTTTTTGTATTTCTTATTTTAGGACATTTAAGTGTTTGCTTTTCAAGTGCTACAAATAGTATATTTTCATGGTACTATGTACACAGAGGGGAAATTACCTCATTAGAGAGAAAGGAGCTAAATTTGTAAGATTGTTAGAGAAACATCTCCAAAAAGGGGCACCTGGCTGGCTCGGTCAGTGGAGCATATGACTCTCGATCTCTAGAGATTACTTAAACATAAAATCTTAAAAAAGAAAGAAAGAAAGATAAACCTCTCCAACAAAATACAGGATAGAAGCTAATATTGTGTCATAATTACCTAGGGCATACTATGGAAATACTAATTTTTTTGGAGGGCCTTCTAATACATCTGTGAAGACTTCTGCAAAACTAAAACAACTAGAAGAAGAGAATAAAGATGCGATGTTTGTGTTTATATCTGATGTTTGGTTAGACCAAGGAGAAGTGTTGGGCAAACTTCACACCATGTTTGCTGGTGGGTGCCATTCTTTTCTACTCTTTTGAACTCAGTACAAGGGGTCATATCTTAAAACTCAATTGTTAAAAAAATGTATCTTTCTGAGTAGTCTCTTTTCTTGTAAATGCTGATTCAGCAGTGAGATATTTTAAATGAAACCATCTTAAACACTTAAAGTTTTACATTTGAAAAATTACTGTGTGTGTGTGTGTGTGTGTGTGTGTGTATTCATGAGAAATAAGAATTAGTCCTAAGTATAGTATGAGAATGGATAAGAGCTTGGGCTTTGGAGTCTGACAGGAGTGGGTTTAAATTGCAGCCTTAGACCTTGGCCAGGTTACTTAATCTCTCTTAGCTTATAGGGATGTTGTGAAAATCAAGCCATTGCAGGGCCTGGCATATAGTAAGTGCTCAATAAATGGGCAGCATTGCTACTATTATTTAAAAATAATAGTTATTAAAATAAGTTATTATTAAACTAGTAAGTTTTTATTATTAAAAATTCATGGTTAGGGGCACCTGGGTGGCTCATTTGGTTCAGCGTTTGCTTTCGGCTCAGGTCATGATCGTGGAGTCCCAGGACTGAGCCCTGCATGGGTCTCCCTGCTCAGTGGGGAGTCAGCTTCTCCCTCTCCTTCTGTGCCCCCCACCCCAGCTCTTGTTCTCTCTCTCTCTCACTCACTCTCTTTCTCTCTCGAATAAATAAATAAAATTAAAAAAAAAATTCATGGTTCGTTTCAGTCGGTGGAGTGTGAAACTCTTGATCTCAGTGTCATGAGTTCAAGCCCCATGTTGGACCTAGAGCTTACTTAAAAAACAAAACAAAACAAAAAACCCCTCATAGTTAAAAGGTTTTTAATCTGATTTCTAGACTCAAAAACTGATATTCATTTTACTCTTATTTTTAGGTTATTCACCAGCACCTCCAACCTGCTTTATTTTGTGTGGTAATTTTTCATCTGCACCATATGGAAAAAATCAAGTTCAAGCTTTGAAAGGTATTGAAGGTCTACTGAATAAGTATTTCTACATTTATATAAACTAAACTGATAAGAAGTGATCTATAATATTTTAATTTCATTCAAAAGCTGTAGGATTGTATCTAATCAAATATAATTGGATATTTGTGTGTATTATATTCAAATTAAATTTAATATCCCTTTAAAATTTTAGATTCCTTAAAAACTTTGGCAGACATAATATGTGAATATCCAAATATCCACCAGAGGTAATGATTTCTACTGCTATATTTTTAAAAGTTTTTTTTTAAAAACAAAAAATGAATTCTGTTTGCTATCCATGATTATTAAGAAAAAAATGAAAAAAATTTGAGAAAATTAGTATGCTAAGAGATAAAATTATCCTCATATCATGATAATGTATGTTACACTGTACTAGAGATTTATAGTGAAAAATATTAAAAGGAAGAATGATACTTTCAACTATATTTTGAATTTCTTGGTGACATTAAATATCTAGAGCTGCACTCTTCAGTATGATAGTCATTGGCCACATGTGTCTCTTTAAATTTAAATTAAAGTTAAGTATAATTTAAAATTCACTCACACTAGCCATAGTACAAGCACTCAATAATTGGACAGTGCATATATAGGCATTTCCATCACTACAGAAAGGTCTATTGAACAGTGTTAGTCTGGAGACTTTTGGTAGTTCATTTATTAAAATGCATAAAATTTTAAAAATATTAAAAATTCATTATTGAATTAAAGGCAATAACTTGTTTTTAGACTATTGGATAGTGTTGCAATAATTGTTTTTTTTAAATGAATTATGTTAAATTTTGCTATAGTAGTCGTTTTGTGTTTGTACCTGGTCCAGAGGATCCGGGATTTGGTTCCATCTTACCAAGGTAAGTTTTGTTTAGATTTTTCTAACAATAAAACAAAATTTGTACCATTCAAAGATATATTCTTTACCACATAAATTGTTTTTATAGGCCACCACTTGCTGAAAGCATCACTAATGAATTCAGACAAAGAGTACCATTTTCAGTTTTTACTACTAATCCTTGCAGGTAAATATTACCATTTTGTGTTACACTTTTTTTCCTTTCATTTCAAAATTAACTTGATTCTTAAACTGTGTCTCCAAACTTTGAGTACTGTGAGATAGAGAAAAATTTCTCTTTATTTTAGGTTTCTCAAAACTTTGAAAAAAAATATTTTATTTATTTATTTGACAGAGAGAGAGACAGTGAGAGAGAGAACACAAGCAGGGGGAGTGGGAGAGGGAGAAGCAGGCTTCCCACTGAGCAGGGAGCCTGATGTGGGGCTCGATCCCAGGACCCTGGGATCATGACCTGAGCCGAAGGCAGACGCTTAACTGACTGAGCCACCCAGGCATCCTGGTTTCTCAAAATTTAAAAATATTTTAACACGATTTAATTGACTAATAATGAATTTAGAAGCTGAAAAACAGATGGAGATTTAAAAACTGATATACTCATTACACATCCTTTAAGAAAAGTTACAGTCGGGCGCCTGGGTGGCTCAGTTGGTTAAGCGACTGCCTTCGGCTCAGGTCATGATCCTGGAGTCCCGGAATCAAGTCCCGCATCGGGCTCCCTGCTCAGCGGGGAGTCTGCTTCTCCCTCTGACCCTCCCCCCTCTCATGCGCTCTCTCTCTCTCTCTCATTCTCTCCGTCCCAAATAAATAAATAAAATCTTAAAAATAAATAAATAAATAAATAAAAATTTAAAAAAAAAAAGAAGAGTTACAATGGAGGGCGCCTGAGTGGCTCAGTTGGTTAAGCGACTGCCTTCGGCTCAGGTCATGATCCTGGAGTCCCGAAATCGAGTCCCGCATCGGACTTCCTGCTCAGGGAGTCTGCTTCTCCCTCGGACCCTCCCCCCTCTCATGCTCTCTCTCTATCTCATTCTCTCTCTCAAATAAATAAATAAAAAATATTTTAAAAAAATTAAAAAAAAGAGAAGTTACAATGGAAACGTGAAAAGATTATGCATTTACTGCGTGTGCCGCTCACTGGAATCCTAGGCTGTTAACCCCAGTCCTTGGTTCTCCTCTCTTTTCTGCCTGCATTCACTCCTTTGGTGACCCTATCCACTCCCAAGGCTTTCAGTACCATCTACCTATCGCCCTGTCAGCTCCCGACCCATTCTGTACCCTTCTTTATCAGAGTTCGTGGTACCTTTATCCTTCCAGTCACTCAGGCCAAAGACTTTTGGGTTTCTCTCACATGTAGTTTTACAGGAAGTCCTTCAAAAATTTGAAGGAAGTCTTCAAAATATATGCAGAATCTGGCTGCCTCTCACCACCTCCGCCTCTGTGACCCTCTACCATCTTCTCTCGCCTGGGTTCCTGTGATAGCCTCGTAGTTGGTCTCAAGCATATCCCAAGAATAGATATGCAGCCTACATAAACTTTAATGTTATAAAAAAAACCTCCCCTTGCCCTCCTTCTATAGTCTGTTCTTAACGATGTGTCAGAGTGATCCTTTGACACACAAGCATATCACATCCTCCTTACTGATCCTGAAAGATGGGACCCCCCTTGCGCCATTCAGCCCGCATCCTGGCAGTGGTAGTCGCGGCCCTGCATGATCTAGCCTCCTGTGCCCTCTCTGAGTTCCTCTCTTCCTCATTTATTCCAGTCGCTATAGCCTCCTTTCTGTTCCTCAAACATGCCCGACATGCTCCATCTTGGGGCCTCCGCTGTACCCGCTCCCTCTGCCTGCACGGTGTTCTTCCTCCACCTACCTGCTTGACTAAGTCTCTTGCCTCCTTCAAGTCTGTCCTCAAATCAGACTCCATTATCGGCTCTACCTGTTTTGATCATCCCACTTAATAGTCCAGCCTTCTGGCCCTTTTCTTCTCACAGATGATCGATCCCTAATAGCCTGAGTTTCTTTTTCCCATACAGTTAATCATCTCCCAATATCCTTATATAATTATCATGTTTATTGTTTATTTTCTCAGACTGTCCTGCCTCCATTAGAATGTAAACTGCATGAGGACTGGGATCTTTTTGTTTTGTTCATTCATCCCTAGAATGGTGCCAGACACATATGAAGAGCTCAATAAATTACTGTTGAATGAGTGGATTAATAGATAGATTCTAGCTGAATTTTTGCTGTGGTAAACAATGGGAAGGGGGAATGGCTTTTATCATAAAACATTTTGCCTTTTAAACTATCTCCTATTTTTTCCTGAGGAAGTCAAATTCAACAACTATTTTCATTTCAGAATTCAGTATTGTACACAAGAAATTATTGTCTTTCGTGAAGACTTAGTGAATAAAATGTGCAGAAACTGTGTCCGTTTTCCTAGTAGCAATTTGGATATTCCTAATCATGTAAGTTAAGAGTCTTCTTTATTAAACTGTCTTAAGTATTGCATTATATAAAATTTTGTTAAGCCACTTAATAATTTGCCCTTTTATGTTTATTTATGGTTCAAAATAATCTGAACATACTTTTGTTAGTAAGTTAATTTTTGTTACTAAGTCAGTGTTTCTCAACTTTCTCACTGAAGTGTCCCCTAATGGGCAGAGGAAAACCTTAGAACAAACAGGAAATTTCTTTGAAGCTTCCTATTTTGCTTTTAAAACTCATAAATCTTACGTTGTACTTCAAAATATATGTATATTTGTTTTAAAAAAAAAAGTTCCTCACATTCATTATATGATATGTCCCCATCCCGGAGGATGTATAGTGTTTATCTTGTAACTTCAAGTTTCCCTGACATAAACTTATCAATCCCTGGTTACATGTACCCCCTGTACCACTTTGGGAAATGTGGAAGTAGATCATACAGAGCATGTTTGGTATTTATTTTATAACATTAAAGTTTATGTAGGCTGCATATCTATTCTTGGCATTACTCAAGCTGTGGAATTATTTTTAGATGAACATAATTAGTAACTGAGTTTATTATACAGCATAAGTATAATTGTTCCAATATGACTGTTTGGGGAAGTAGCTTTATGATATATGGTATTAAATGAAAACTTACAGATTTTTCCTAAAATACAGGATAGTTAATTTCATTTCATTTTTTAAAAAAGATTTTATTTACTAGAGAGAGAGAGAGCGGTGGGGCGGGGCAGAGGAGAGGGAGAAGCAGACTCCCCACTGAGCAGGGAGCCCGACATGGGGCTTGATCCCAGGACCCTAAGATCATGACCTGAGCTGAAGGCAGACGCTTAATGGAACTGAGCCACCTGGGCACCCCTAGTATCATTTTGTATTGGTATTTCCTAAAGCTCTATGATTCAAAGTCCTCCTAATTGTTTCTCAAATTCTGTAAGTTCTTTTGGTAATTGATATTTAATTTAAAATGATTTGTTAGCAGTTTTAATTTTTACAAATGAACTGACATTTGTTTTATATCATTCTTTTATAGTTTGTAAAGACTATCTTATCCCAAGGACACCTGACTCCTCTACCCCTTTCTGTGTGCCCAGTGTACTGGGCATATGACTATGCTTTAAGAGTGTACCCTGTGCCTGATCTCCTTGTCATCGCAGACAAATACGACCCTTTCACTCTGACCAATACAGAATGCCTCTGCATAAACCCTGTAAGAATATAGTTAACGTTATATAGTCCTAGTTTGTCAGGATTAGAGTGTTATTTCTTTAAATTTAAAAAATATATATTTAGTAAAATTATTGTTGTATAAAAATGTACTATAAGTGAAACATTGAATTAATTTGGTATACACAGAAAGTTCTTCAATGTTCAGGAAAGCATGTGACTATAAAGTAATGCAACTTAAAAAAAAATACACCAAAGCTTATAAATCCAAATGAGTATTTTCCCCTTCAAAGTAACTGCCTTGGGATTCCTTTCTGGGAATTGCTTTCAGAGCCTATATCTCAGTCTCTTTAAATATATTAATGTCCTTTGTGGATGATTTTGATTTTTGGAAATTTGTGCAAGTCCCAGAAATGCGTAAGCCTGATGAATGTGGAAATTCTTACTGGGATACAATTTCTACAGAAGTATGATTGCCTTTTCAAATTTTGGGAATGATTACTGCATAAGTATTGTTGATGTGAAACAGAGTATCTTCACTAGTGATTTTTAATCTGTATGTTTCCTTGATTCTTGTGAATTTTAGACTGTAATACTTTTTTTTGCTTCATCTAGGTCATTTCTAGAAACATCATGAGTGTTGGTTACTGCTTTCCTCAAACACTCATTTATTTTGTCGAACTTCCTCCAAGACAGGGTTTCTCAACCATGGAACTATTGACATTTTGAACTAATTTTTTGTTGTGGAGCACTGGCCTGTCCATTGTAGGGCACTTTGTAGCATCCTTCGCCCTTCATCCCTAGATGCCAATGGCAGCCCCCAGTTGTAACAATCAAAAATGTCTTAGGATATTTGCCAGATGTCCCCTGGGGGACATTTTCAGTGGTTGGGAACTGCTCTAAGGAGGAGCACAGTCAATGGATTTGGTTTCATGGTTTGAAATTTATGGCCTGATTTTCGTAGAATCTTTATTCATTTTCCACTATTCTTTCACAATAAGGCTATTTATTTAGATTTAACTCTTTCGGTGTTCTCATAGTTATTGCTTTATTTGATAGCACCTTATTTCTGAATTTTTCCACTTTCTCTTCCTGTAGGCCAGTGAACAACTACCTCCTACACCATCATTATATACTTTTTTACTTTATTTATACATTTTGGGCAAGCCCAAAACTTGCTTTTCACATTGCTTCATCCCTTTCTTTTCTTTTTAAAGATTTATTTTCTTTTATTTATTTAATTGACAGAGAGCATACGTGAGTGCACAGGCAGGGGGAGGGGCAGAGGGACAGGGAGAAGCAGGCTTCCTGCTGAGCAGGGAGCCCGATGCGGGGCTTGATCCCAGGATCCTGGGATCAGGACCTGAGCCCAAGGCAGACGCTTAACGACTGAGCCACCCAGGCGCCCCTAAAGATTTATTTTAGAGGGAGAGAAAGAGAGAGAGCAAGAGTGGGGGTAAGGGCAGAGGGAGAGAATCTTCAAGGAGACTCCCCGCTAAGCGTGGAGCCCGATACAGGACCCAATCCCCAGCCCAATGTCACCACCCAGGAGATCACTTCCCAAGCCAAAATCGAGTCGGACGCCCAACTGACTGAGCCACCGAGGCGCCTTTCTTCAATCCCTTCTTGATACTTACTCACCCTAATGAATGCCTGCAATGGGCCCAACATTGAGTTAGTGCTAGGGACACAGAGACTGAAATGAGAAGACCATCTCTGCCCTAGTTTAATAGTAGACAGTTGCTTTGGGGGCACCTCAGAGGGCCATCAATGCCGATTTTCACTGGAGAGAGGGGCAGGAAAGCTGTCTTGAACGTGATGTTCAGGTGTCTTATGTGCATATGTAGCATCACACGGTACTATTTATTTCTTACACTCCTAAGAATTTCCAGTTACATCTGTCAGTATTAAGACTGTCTAGCCAACTTGAAAGACTTGCTTCAAGTGGAAACATTTTATAGTAATACCTTCTCTCTATAAAGATCAGGAAAAAAAAATCTCTCACTACTTTACATCTTATAACTTTACTTTTAAGTCATGACCAAGGAATTTAATCTTAAAATAGGAATTCTTTTACAAAGTTGAGTATTCACTTACCGGCATTTTTTTTCTCCAAAGGGCTCTTTTCCAAGAAGTGGATTTTCGTTCAAAGTTTTTTATCCATCCAACAAAGCAGTAGAAGATAGGTAAGTATACCCCCAGAAGCAGCAAGCAGGCACTGCCGGCGTTGTAGTGCTGAAAATCCGACGTCCTGTGGGTGTGCTGAGGTGTTAAAAAATGTCTGTAGTGGTCCTTCGGAAATGTTTCAGGCTGAACTTCTGGTCATACTGTGGGACATAGAATGGTATGTACTGGATAAAAGAGATTAAGAACTGTTTTCTGAGGGATATGTCATACCAGCCAGGGAGGTGGGCTAGTTCTTTACAGGCTGACTCTTCATGATGTTTACTATTTTGAGAGGTCAGCCCCACCCTCCACGTGGTTGATTCTCAAAATTTAGGTAATCTGCCTTAAATTGACATTAAGGAAGTGTGTGGGAGGAACACGGGGTGTTAGTGTGGTGATGGTGAGGGGTTGGGGTTGGGGGGTTGTCTTGGGAATAAAGAATAATCCACCTGGGAGGGGTAGTGGTTTTCATAGGGTGATCTATAGACCACCCTCATCAGAATCCTCCATGATCCTTTTTAAAAACGTTGTTCTCACTTAACCCTGGCAGGGGAGATACCATGATTATGAAAGTGGTTTTCCCAGGGTGAGGCTTATCTGTTGCACTCCCTACGTGCTGACCCCTGTGATTTCCCCAAAGTGAGAAATCTAGATGCATAATTTATGGTAGCGGGGGACCGTGTTTGAGCTCTCTCCTGGGGGAGGGGTGTTAAGTTCCAGGATCCCACTCCAGACTTACCAAATGACTCTCTAGTTGTAGGGCCCAGGAATAAGCATTATTGACACTATTTCTCTTGGAATCAGGCATCCTAACATGCGATTTCTCAGTTAATCATATTTTGAAAAAGCTCCCACCTTCAGATAAGAACAAGTGACCAAATAACTGCCTTGCAGGTTCTTGTCAGAGAATGTAATCTTGGACACACAGCCCAGTTGTCTTTATTTTTTGGTAATTAATGTATTTATTTAAATAAAAATGAGCACAAGTACATGATAAAAATTTCAAACAGTGCTTAAAGTATAAAATTGTAAAGGAAAAAATACATCTGCTTCCTAACCTTGAAACCATGATTAAGTTTCTTGTATATTTTAAAGATTTATTTATTTGAGAGAGTGCGCATGCACGTGAGTATGGTGGGGAAGGGCAGGAGAGAGAGAGAATCCTCAAGCACACTCCTGGCTGAGTGCAGAGCTTGACTCGGGGTTCAATCCCAGGACCCTGAGATCATGACCTGAGCAGGTATCAAGAACCAGACACTTAACCAACTGAGTCACCCAGGTGCCCCTCTTATATATTTCTTGAAAAAACAAGTATGCATTGTTCTTGCTGCTCAGTACTCATGGAAGATGTAAGTCCATTCACTTTATGAGATATTGTAAGTTTTCCTCTTTTACTCATTTGACATATATTTGATTCTTACTGTATTCCACACACTGCTTGGTTTTTGGAATGAATATAACCAGACAGATACTCTCATTAAGGTCACAGATACTCTATTCTATAAGCCCCAAAAGTGTTTGACTTTACCTAGCCCATGTTGAATCCTGAAAAACCAAAATTGATTTGGAATGCCCTTAGGTAAGAGCAAGCACTTGCCTCCAGTGTCTCGGCTGCCTGTTGTCACCTGGATGCCCCTGAGGGCATTTGATTTTGTGACCCCAGGATTTTACTGAGGGGGCTATCTGCCTGGAGCATATTTTGTCCACTTTGAGAATGACTTTTACTGAACTGCAATTTGATGTGAAACTTACTCTGCTATGAAAACCAATACTGGGAACTTTCAGCAGGGCTCAGGACAAAAGGATTCTGTGTCTATCCCAAGCAACTGTTTATGTTTATCTTAGGGGAGACTGTGAATCTTCTAATAAACTCCCTTTGCTTTAGCTGTTAGGAAGCACAACCAAATGTGTAGCCTACTCCTCTACCTGCAGAATAATTACTAGCATAAATGTTGGGTGCAGCCCTGACTTCATCTTTTTTTTTTTTCTGAACTGTATTTTCCCATTACTTGAATTTCCTCATTTACTTTTATCTTTTTATTACATCTGTCTCTGCAAACCATTTCATATTCTTTTTTTAAAAAATGAGCTGGGATATAAATAAGTAAACCACAATAAGAAATTAATCAATTTATTAATTAGGATAGCTCAAGACACTTCAGTTACATTTCTGGTAATGTTCCCTGGCTGCCATGCAGAATTGTTTTGTGTTCTAAGCACTTTTTACAGAACTCTGTGATAGTTCCCACGTTATTGTATTAGAAATCACATATGTACCTGTCGTCTTCCTGAAAAGTTTCTATTATTGCCCTTGACTTGAGTTGATGCTCACCATTCATGGAGTTGAAATAGCTGGTTCCTTTATCTTTTTTTTTTTTTAAAGATTGTATTTTTTATTTGACAGAGACACAGCGAGAGAGAGAACACAAGTTGGGGGAGTGGGAGAGGGAGAAGCAGGCTTCTTGCCGAGCAGGGAGCCCGATGTGGGGCTTGATCCCAGGACTCTGAGATCATGACCTGAGCCAAAGGCAGATGCTTAATGACTGAGCCATCCAGGCACCCCTCCTTTATCTTCTTTATAGACTCAAGATACTGAAAAGCCTTGACATGATTTCCAAACTATAATTTAGTTTTTTAGTGCTTGATCAAACAGGTTGATGTACGTCTATTTTTGAGAGAACAGAAAACAGCTTCAAGATATAATGGAATCATTTGGTCTTCCTGCTACTTAGTTTCTCCAAAGAAGAAATCTTTTGGTAAATTATTTGTGATATCATATTATAGTGTTAATCACAGAAATGTAGTTAAAGTAGGTAAGGTTAACCCTGTTTCAGCAAGGACTCTCATATGTTTATTTTTAAAACATAGTATTGGTGATGGAGTGGAGAAATACCCATTTTCACATATAGTTGGTCGGAATAAAAAGTGGTAAAAACCCGTATGGAGGGCAATTTAACAGGATTTCTTAAGACCTAGACTGTATATACCAGCATGTACATTTCTAGGAATTTATCCTACAGGTATACTTGGGCTTATGCGTAAAAGTAGGTACAGGTGTTTTTATTGTGGTTTTTATAATAGCAAAACAAACAGTTTAAATGGTTACCCATATGGAGGCCTCTGGGTGGCGCAATGGGCTGAGCATCTGACTCTTGGTTTTGGCTCAGGTTGTGATCTCAGGGTCATGAGATCAAGCCCCGTGTCAGTCTCAGTGTAGAGTCAGCTTGGGACTCTCTCTCCTTCCCCTGCTGCCCCCCGGCCAGACTCTCTCTGAAATACATAAATCTTTTAAAAAAAATAAATAAATGGGTCCCCACTTAAATGTGTCTACTTCTTCAGATCTTTTCTAATGTATTTAAATTTCAAAGCCTTAAAGGAAGGGATTAGTTTTAAAAGTTATAGGTAAATATATTACTGATTGAAAAAAGGCATAGAATAGCGTTCATTGTATTGTACCACTTATGTATGTTTTTAAAGCATATACCCCCCCATAGATGCTTATATATCATTAGACTATCTTTATAAGGATAAATAATTGCTTCCAGGAACAGAAATAGAATGTGAGACTGACTTATTTTTCACTCTGTCCCCTTTTGAATTTGGAACAATGTGCATGTAATGACCTATTTTTAAAATTAAGTCCTTAGAAATGTACAATAAGTTAGGTTTCCAACATGTTTAATTTTATGAATTTCTATTTTCAGCAAACTTCAAGGTTTTTGAGATTCTTAACATCTGAAGAAAGAAAATTCATCAGTTTCTGCTTAATTTTATATTTGTGATTTTGATAAGTTCCAGTAAAATTATGATAACTCTAGAATGTTCTTAAATTTGTATTTTATGAAATTTTGGTATTAAGTTATAATAAACATGGTACACTCTACAGTTTTATAGCAAAAATATTTTCTGTATAGTCTTAATATGAAAATATGCATGAAGATATAATCTTATACATTTATGCTTAAAAACTGGTCTCATTATTTCTAGACGAGCCATATGCTAATATTCATTTTAAGAAAAATACAAATATTTAAAATTTTCTGAATCCTTATTTTGTCTAACTTGGGTCTTTATCACCATAAGAGTTAAGAGTCCTAATGGTAGATTTAGCAATTTTCAAACTAAATTTCAAGTCACAGAATTTATTCTAATGATAGTGAAAACCTTTGTGTCAGGATATTACTGACATCACATCACAAAATTAATGATTATCTAATCATTTCCCATAATTATCTTTTGGCACTGGAGTTTTTTTTTTTTTAAGATTCCATTTATTTATTTGACAGAGAGACACAGTGAGAGAGGGAACACAAGCAGGGGGAGTGGGAGAGGGAGAAGCTTCCTGCCAAGCAGGGAGCCCGATGTGGGGCTCCATCCCAGGACCCCGGGATCATGACCTGAGCCAAAGGCAGATGCTTAACTGACTTGAGCCACCCAGGCGCCTCGGCACTGGAGATTTAAAAACACATAGTCGCCATAGATTTTACATTTAGAAGACACATTATTTTGAAGCAGCAGGTTTTGTTATTTGGATGTAATCACTTAACACCATCCCCTTACTTATCTTTTAGTTTACAGCATTGCAATAATAGCCTAGAAATGAATCTGAATGACAGACAGGAAATCATGGGTACAAAGAATGTTTCAAATGTAGGAGTAATCTTAATATTACAAAAAGCCTAGAATGGAAGACATTTCTTTGAAAGAAAATTAACTTTTTGGGGAAGAGAGACTGATAAAAAATAAAAATGACATACTGAAGGGAAAATTCCTCAATGAAATTTTATCTGAATGTAGTGGTAAGTGAATTAGTAGTTAAGGGTGAAGTGGCAGTTTGAGAAGTGGTTTGAAGATGGAAAATTTGGGGAGAAGTTTAGTAGAGGCCTGTTGTTAGAAGAGTACGATTTAGCTTTAATTTCAAGAATAGCCTAGAAAAAGTTAAAGATGAAATTAAGGCATAAGTTCAAAAGCTATATTGCTTAGAAAATTTATAATTTGGGCTTTGAAAGTGGTAGTGAAATAAACCCTGCAAGGCTGTTGGTCCAGTTATGAGAACCAGAGCTACATATGAAAGATGACGAGTAGGAAGTTACAGAAACTCATACAAAGTGTTCCCTCATTCGTTTCTATAAGATGAGCTTTTTGAGATCTTTTTACATTTAGTGGCTAGAAAGACAGGGTGCATTTAGGACTTAGCAAGGTGAAGTGAAGCAAAGCAGTTAACTACGAGCAGGTACGTTGCCAGAACCAAACACGTGTTAGAACAAGACCAGAACTAGAACCGGGTGGGAATCCTCATCGTCCAGAAATGAAAAGCAGAAGTCTGAAAGATGGGGCAGCAGAGGAGCAGCACTGAAAGGGTATCCTGGGCCTCTGTCTGGGGGAAAAGCAGAGAGGTGGTGTGCTCCCTGACTTGGATGCTTAATCAGCTGGCTCACTGCCAGAAGTCTGGGTCTGAGGCAGTCATGAACAGGGGCCATGTAGATCACACAAAAGATTTCTCTGCTGTGAGAAAAGCAACACTTGGTCTCATGTGGGGAAACCACAGGAAGTGCGACTGGAACACACAGGTGCACCTAACGGCTGCACCTGCCGCTGTCTGCACCAGCCAGCTGTAGCCACGTGGGAAGCTGAGCCTAGCTGGCCATTCGGGAGAAATCTGAATTTTCAGGTAAAGCATCCTGACTTTTCGATTACCAGTGATTTAAATTACACTCTGCACTGAGGAAGACATGATTACAGACTGAATTGTGCCCATGAATTTCTTTCTCTGCCTTATAAGCACAGGAACTTAATCCGGTGTTCTGTAAAATATACCTATTAAATAAGATGAGTCCCAATCATTCACCAAAATCGATCGTGGAATTTACTCTGTCCTCTTATAGTGGTGGGGACCGCTCAGAGCAGGCAGGGTAAAATTAAGACAGAATGTTTCAGTACTGACCCTGTGCACATTCGTGTGTTTTCTGTGCAATGGAGCCCCTCACACAGCATGTTCAACCAGCAGCACAGGCTACCCAGGAGCAAGGGTGCTCTGCCATGGAGGCCGAGGTGTAATGATCCAGGAGCTGAGCATGAAGAGGGCTAGGGATCAAGGCATGATGGCCTTGTAGACACAAGTAAGGAATCTGGACGTGGGCCTCCTGAAAGGTGTTCAGCAGATCTGTTTTTCAAGATCCCTAAGGTTACTGTGTGGAGAAGAGATTGTAAGAAAGGGAAGAGCTGAAGAGACCAGTCAGGAAGCTACTGCAGAAGTCTGCGATGGAGATGAGGCAGTGGCTCAGACCAGAAATGGAAAGAAGTGGGTGTATTCGAGGTGCTTAAGAAGAGACCACAGGCCTTGGTAATTGAACAGTGGTGCAGGGTGGGGGTAAGAGGAATCAAGGATTACACTTAGGTTTCAGGCTTAAGCAGCTGGGCGGACAGTACGGTTTACTCAGACTGGGGAAATAACAGGTTTGAGAGGGGAAAAAAAAACCAAGATTTCTGTTTGGAGGGGTGACTGGCTGGTGTTCAGTCAGTGGAATGTGCAACTCTTGATCTTGGGGCTGTGAGTTTGAGCCCCACGTTGGGTGTAGAGATTACTTAAAAATAAAATCTTAAAAAAATATTTTTTCTATTTGGAGATGCCTATCACACATCCAGGTGGAGGTATCTGGTAGGTAGTGGCATGAGCCTAGAGCTCAGAGGTTAAGTGTGACTGGAGATAAAATTTTGGAGTCACTAGTCTCAACCCACATGAGATCCACGAAGGCACGGATTTTTTTTTTTACAAGTACATTCAAAAACTTTTAAATTGAAGTATTACATAAAACCCCCTATCGTCAATGGACAGCTCAATGAATTTTCACAAACTGCACATCCTGTTAGCAATACCGAGATTAAGAATCAGGATACTACCCCTCAACCCAGAAGCTCACTCCTGCTCCCCTCCAATCACAACAGCCCACTCTCCCTTGAAAGGACAATCACTAGCCTGGTTTCTAGCAGTGAGATTCATTTTGCCAAGCTTTGCCTATTGTAGAATGGAATCATACAGTACGTATTATTTTGCATCTGGTTTCTTTCATACAACCTTGTTAGTAACATTTATCCACATTGTCCATTCATGTCCATTGTGTGGATATACTTTTTATTTGTCCATTCTACTATTGATGGAAACTTGAGTAGTTTCTACTGTTTATCTATTATTGCAAATACTGCTATTATAAATATGCAAATTCTAGTACATGTCTTTTGATAGGGATATGTGTTTCTATTGGATATATATCTAGGAGTAGAATTTCTTAGTTATGAGATATACATTACAGTCAACAAAAATTTTCCCAAGTAAATTGACCCAATAGATACGTCCAGCATACGAGAGTGCCAGTCGCTTCACATCCTTGGAGCACAATGATTTTGTTTTGTTCCATCCAGTGCCTGGAACAGTCCCTTACTTATATAAGTAGTAGGTGCAGCAAGTGTGCAATAAATATCTGTTGAAAGAATGAATCTAAACTTAGATGGCATTTAAAGCTGTGAGCCTGATGAGGATCATCTGGGAAGGAATACAGTTAGGTAAGTAGTCTGATGAACAGACTTTGGGTGACTCCTACATTTAGAGGACAGGCGGGAAAGGAACAAGCAAAGGAGGAGGAAAATGGGAGAGCATGGAGTTCTTCAAACCAAGAGTAAAGTATATTTCAAGGAGGGGCAGTCAACTGTTTTGAATACAGCCAAGAGATCATAAGATGAGGGCAGAGGAAAAGGAGTTAGATTTTTGGTCATTTCAAACCTGAAGGACATAGACATTAAATCATTGAAATGGAGACCTCAAATGGGCAACTGGATATACTAGTTTGGAATTCAGAACCTGATATATAAGTCTCGTATTTGTGAGTGTAAAAATATTTGTGAAGGAGAGAATATAAATGGAGAAGAGACAAAAATCCCAGCCTTGAGGCATTTCCACTTACAAGTGGAACGGAGGCAAACACTTGCAAAATAGATTATATAGTGTCAAATGTCTGATGAGGTAGCAGAGAAATCTGTAAAGTGTCTTGTCACTGAGGTAATGCCAACATCAACTGTGTTAAATGTTGATAAAAGTTTCAACAAAATGAGAACAGAAGAACAATCACTGGATTTAACAACTACAAATTAATTACCTTAGTCAATAAATATTATTCTATAACGTTACTTTTGAATGCATAAAATCCCACTGTATGGCTATAGCAAAATCTGCTCACCCAGTCCCACTGTTGAACCCCTGGATTCTTCCCAAACCTTTAGAATCATGGGAAATGTTGCTTTGAGCATGCTCTTAGAATTGCTGGATGAAAAGAGTACATACCTTCTAAAGGCTTTTATACAGCTACCAAACAACTCTCTTAGAAAGGCTTTACTACCACCCCAAGGAAATACAGTAATTGTAAAAACAGCCTGTGCCATTTTTTAAAAAGATTTTATTTATTTATTTGACAAGGAGAGACACAGCGACAGAGGGAACACAAGCAGGGGGAGTGGGAGAGGGAGAAGCAGGCTTCCCGCCGAGCAAGGGAGCCCGATGCGGGGCTCGATCCCAAGACCCTGGGATCATGACCTGAGCCGAAGGCAGACGCCCAACGACTGAGCCACCCAGGCGTCCCCAGCCTTTGCCATTTTGATAGGTTATGTGTGAGATTTTACATTTGCATTTTTACTATTAAAGTCCTGGGCATGCGACTCTTGATCTCGGGGTCCTGAGTTTCAGCCCTAGAGTGTAGAGATTACTAAATAAAAAAAATAAATAATAAACTAAGAATAAAAAGTCCTGTAAGCCTACTGATCATTTGTTATTTATGAATAACCTGCCCATAGCTCTTGCCCCACATGTGAGTTGTTATAGGGCAAACTCGATGGTGAAATGTCTAGAAAACTGAAATGTCCGTTTGGTAAAGTAAAAAGTGTACATAAGTTTAAACTTGAATTACAGCTTGTGAATACGATAACGTACATAAATGCTGGAAATTATAATTATTGTGGCCGTTATTCTGCAGAACTAATTGCACCATGGCACAGGGACCTAAAAAAGCAGCATGTGCCGTAGTGGGTTGATTTGAAGGAACTAAGAGGCTATCTGTGGCGCTTCCACCAGCCGGCTCCAATTCCTGCCCCTCCTCGCGGCGGTTGGCGGTGTCACTATGGCAACGACCACGCGCTGCCCCAGGCTCAATTCTCTGGCGGTTACCGAACTGGGCCGCCCCACTCTCCGCAGACCAGCGACTCCACGGCGCGTCCCACCCACCTGGGTCTCGGGTCCATCTCCTCCCGCCCGAGGGCTAGGAGCGGCGGGGCAGCATGGCCAAGGCGGCAGCCTCTTCGCCGCTGGAGGACTTGGACCTGAGCGGAGAGGAGGTCCAGCGGCTCACCTCAGCCTTCCAGGACCCGGAGTTCCGGCGAATGTTCACCGAGTACGCCGAGGAGCTCACGGACCCGGAGAACCGGCGGCGCTACGAGGCGGAGATCACCGCGCTGGAGCGTGAGCGCGGAGTGGACGTGCGGTTCGTGCACCCGCAGCCGGGTCACGTACTGCGCACTAGCCTCGACGGGGCGCGGCGCTGCTTCGTGAACGTGTGCAGCAACGCGCTGGTGGGCGCGCCCAGCAGCCGACCCGGCCCCAGGGGCACGGCGGCCGGCAGCCAGTGGTCCCTGCCCTACAGCCTGGCTCCCGGCCGCGAGTACGCGGGGGGCCGAGGCACCCGCTACACAGTCTACGACGTGGTCTTCCACCCAGACGCGCTCGCGCTGGCCCGGCGCCACGAGCGCTTCCGCCAGATGTTGGACGCCACGGCACTGGAGGCCATCGAGAAGCAGTTCGGCGTGAAGCTGGACCGCAGGAATGCCAAGACCCTGAAGATCAAGTACAAGGGGACTCAGGAGGCTGCCGTGCTGCGCACGCCCCTTCCCGGGGGCGTCCCGGCCCGGCCCGAGGGGGAGCCGGAGAGCCCTCTCCCCGATTTCCCCTACCCCTACCAGTGCCCTGCGGCGGCCGGAAACTCACTGGTCCCCCCACCCCAGGCGCCCTCCCCTCCGGAGGCGGTCCTGCAGCTCGCCCCCACCGAGCCTCGCTACAGCGTGGTGCAGCGCCACCACGTGGACCTCCAGGATTACCGCTGCTCCCGGGACTCGGCCCCCAGCCCGGTGCCCCGGGAACTGGTGGTCACCATCGAGCTGCCGTTGTTGCGCTCGGCCGAGCAGGCGGCGCTGGAGGTGACGGGAAAGCGGCTGTGCCTCGACTCAAGGAAACCCGACTACCGGCTGCGGCTCTCGCTCCCGTACGCAGTGGACGACAGCCGCGGCAAGGCGCAGTTCAACAAGGCCCGGCGACAGCTGGTGGTCACCCTTCCCGTGGCGCTCCCCCCCGCGCGCCAGGAACCCGCCGTGGCGCCGGAAGAGTCCGTCTGCATGTCCGGAACTGACGGCGCGGCCTGCGCTTCCGCTCGCAAGGGGGAGATGGGCCCGGTAGGGGGTTGTGCCGGTAACGGTGGCCCGGATCCCAGGCCACCCGGGGCTGCGGACGCCGGGATCACCACCCCAGCCGCCGCTGTGGAGGAGCTCGTCTCCGAGCCGGAGGAGCAGGACTTGGACGAGCAAGCGGTGTGGACAACGGGCATCGAGGAGGAGCCGTCTACCGTAGCAGGGAACTCACCTGGGGACGGTGGAGGAGGCTCCCCGGGTACTTCATCTGGGGACCTTGACAGGGGGTCTTTTGCAGGAAGAGAGAGTGCGCGTGGAGATTTCGGAGTTGAGACGCGAGTGATCGGGGAAGGCGCGGGCCGGGAGCCCTCCGATCGAGCCATGGGTGGTCCCGGGACCGGCAGCAAGGAACCTTTGTGTCCTCCTTTGCATTGTAATCAGGATGAAGAATCCCTGACTCTGCTAATTCAAGTGCCTCGGATCCAACCGCAAAGTCTTCAAGGGGATGTGAGCCCCTTCCGGTACAAATTAGGCTTCTCCACCCAAGACTCAGTTTATTATTCCTTTTTTTTGCAATTTGCTCCGGAGAATAAATTGAGTACCAAAGAACCTGTGGCTAGTATTTCTTCAAACAATGCAGTGATAGAACTGGCTAAATCGCCAGAGTGCTATGGACATTGGAGAGAGTGGTATTATGGTTTAAACAAGGATTCTTTGGAGGTAACAGTTCTTTCTAGACTCATATTTGAAATATTCCATCCCACTTTTAAAAAATTGCTCTTATAATTGACCCTTGAACAACACAGGTTGGATCTGCCTGGATTCACTTATAAGCAGATCTTTTTTGATAAATACAGTATAATACTATAAATGTATTTTCTCTAATGATTTTCTTAAAAACATTTTCTTTTCTCTAGTTTATAAGAATATAGTATATAATACAACATACAAAATATTAGTTAATGGGTTGTTTATGTTATAGGTAAGGCTTCCAGTCAATAGTAGGCTACTAGTAGTTAAAAGCTTTGGAGGAGTCAAAAGTTGCAGGTTGATTTTTCAACGCGGGGGGGGGGGGCAGTGTCCCCTAACCCCCTGCTGTTGAAAGATCAACTATATAAATATTTGTTAGAGTGCACATCAAGATCAGCTAAGACCTCTTGTGGGCAGGTACTCTAGAACTTCGGGCTGAGCATTACCTAGTTTACTTAGGACATAATTTTCATGAATAGTGTGTTCGATTGTAGTTGCTACTATACTTTTTAGGTTTTGAGGTTCTTGAATTTCAGATTCAGTACTCCAGTATAATTGACAATTTTTAGAAAAGATTTTATTATTTATTTTTTATTTATTGACTTAAGTAGGTGAGGGGCAGAAGGAGAGAGAGAGAGAGAGAAGCAGATTCCCCCGCTGAGCGGGAGCATACACTGGGCTCATCCCAGGACCAGAGACCATGACATGAGCGAAATCAAGAGTGGGTTCCTCAACCAGCTGAGCCACTCAACACGTCCGCTCCTATTGATAATTTTTTAAAAAAAATTTTGTAAAATTTTAAGTTCTAAGGAAATTTTTAAACTCATAAATTAACAATTGGTGGTTTTCATTGAGGTATGGATGAGTTTTACATGTAATATTTTTTTTTAGCTTTTAACAAATTCAAGGCTTAAATTCCCAGAAATAAAACTAGTTGCACAGATTATATATTGAAAATTAAGTTTTTAGCCTTGGGTTTTAACTTGCCAGAAATTTTCATTTCTTCCCTGTGATTTTCCTAGATATTTGCTAATAAGTTATATTTTAAGAGGGTATCTTCTGTGAGCAGTGGTTAATTTGAAACTCTCCCAAAATGGTAAAATAAATAGCCAGGGTGAGGTAAGATACTTTGTGAGAATATAATATGAAATTGACTATCTGTTTATATCATCAGGAGGGGGAAATTTAGGAAAGGGGAGTCGTTTTCCTGTAATTGTTTTATTTATTTATTTTTAAAGTTTATTTACGTAAACGCTACCCCTCCACCCAGTCCTGGGGCTCGAACTCACTACCAGAGATAAAAGAGTTGCATGCTCCTCCAACTGAGCATTACAGGTGCCCCTGTAATTGTTTTAATAAATATAAAAATAACAACTGGGAAGAAAGTTTTATGGATAAGCGGTTGAGAGAATACTAAAGACTATTATTTTAATCTGATTTTCTAGAAGGCTAATATTATTTTAGCAAAGAAACTAGACCAAAATGGGATTAGGGCAACTGTGTTTTATATCTTTGATGCTTGAAATAGATTTATAATTACTTCGTTAATCATCACATTTGCTAAAGCTGATGGAACCATAATATTCAGTTATTTTTCTTTACATTTCACTGGACTAGGGTCTAAGTATTAAAGTAAAATTTTTTAAAATCACAAGAGTAATGTGTGGGTAGACATATAATATATAATGATTATATGCATCATATGAAAATAATTAGACTGATTTGTGACTGTCAAGGTCAGAATTGTTACTTTACACATAAACAAGTACAAAATAGATTTATAAAAGCCTAAATATTCAATGGAAATTTTCCTAGAGCTTTAGGACCACTAAATTCAGTATCTTTCAGAGTAAAATCAGTCATTAGAATAAGGTGAGTTTATGCAAATACTTTGTTTTAATCATAACCATTTCCATTATAAATATTGTTTTTCCTTGGGTTAACTAAAGACTAAAAGTATTTGGTGTATTTTTGTGCAATTTTTGTGCAAATCTTTTCCAGGGGTAGGAAACTTACAGATGCTTTTAATTGGGGGATGTTTCTATAATACAGTTATTCTGGAACTTTAAAAAAATAGCAAGGAAACTACTCCAAATATAAGATTTTTCTGTACCCAACGTTCATGGTAGGTGTTCATAAGTTTAAATACTATTTAATATAAGGGAACTTTAAACTTGTCTCTTTCTGATTTTGCCCTCCTATTTGGACCAAATAATGAACCGTTTATTTGGAGATTTGTTTTTATGAAAGTACTTTTATTTTGGACATTAAACTGATTTTATGCATTTTAAATGTGGTTATCCCTTCAGCACCCTAACTATATACCTGTATTCACTTGACATGCATATGCACAAGTTGCTTTGTGTTTCGATTCTGGTGAAAGTGATTTATGCACTTCCTAATTATAGTTTGGAAATCTTTCCATGTCAGCCTCTTGAAATCTACCTCATTCTTTTTTTAAAGATTTTATTTATTTATTCATGAGAGACAGAGAGAGGGAGGCAGAGGCAAAGGGAGAAGCAGGCTTCCCGCAGAGCAGGGAACCTGATGCGGGACTCAATCCCAGGACACGGGGATCATGACCTGAGCCAAAGGCAGACGCTTAACAACTGAGCCACCCAGGCGTCCCGAAATCTTACCTCATTCTTATAAATAGCTATATGATACTGTCACAATGGATTATCTCAATGTGCAAAACCAGAATATACTTCTCTTAAATATTATGTTTGGTTCTTACCTGGCCAAGAACTAAAAGGCAAATTGGTCACACAAAATTTAAATAAATCCTGTCATATATATTTCTTAGCTCTCTCATTAGGAAGTATTCTAAAATTACATTTTATAGCAGTGACTGCATTTATAGCCCTGGAGGTGATATTATTCTTATAAAATATTAAGAGAAAAAAGGAAAGGAAAATACCATTTGTAAGTAAGATTATCTCAGACTGTTAACAGATTTAGAGAAGGAGCTAAGACTTTTTTCTTTTAGGGTCTTTTCTGATATATGTATATACTGTTGCTAGTCTTACTGCTCTGTACAATACTGTTTTCTTCTGCCAAGACAGCATAGGAGTAACATTAAACATTTTAAAAGTGTAATCCTGAAGTGTGTAAGAACTTGTATGAGTTTTTAGATCAACTTTGTCAAAAATGACCTATAAGGCAGAATATTTTTTCTCTTTTTATTTTAGGAAAGGCTGTTTGTCAATGAAGAAAATGTTGATGAGGTGCTTGAAGAGGTCCTGAGCCCTCCATTTAATCAGACAATGTCCTTAACCCCACCATTAATTGAAGTTCTTCAGGTTACTGATAGTAAGATTCAAATTCATACAAAGGTAAGGATTTGGTGGCCTTTGTAGTGATTTAGGACAAGGTTAAAACCTGACAGATAACTTAATTTTTGATTTCTTGATGTCATAACTTTAAATTAAATGTACATAATGGCTGGGAAGACTTAAGAGGAGTAAAGACTTTTTTTGCATGTATTTTACTATGTGCCAAACACTTTGTGGTTCATTTTCACATATATCTCATTTAATCCCAAAGTAACAGTCCAATGAGGAAGAGGGAAATTAACACTGGGGAAGTTTGAGTACGAGTTCAGGGACAAACAAGTCTTTTTGACTCTCAAACCATGGGACGGAGCTGTCATTCAGTTTTATTCTTTCTAGTTGAACCTTAAGTCTGGTTATTTTTAATCTTCAATATTGGACACAAATAATTTAGTAACTAGCACAATTAATTTATATATGAATTGGGGAGGAGAGTGGTTCTGAAGAATCACAGAAATTCAAGAAAATTTAAGAAATTAAAGACTGCCCGGGCGCCTGGGTGGCTCAGATGGTTAAGCGTCTGCCTTCGGCTCAGGTCATGATCCCAGAGTCCTGGGATCGAGTCCCGCATTGGGCTCCCTGCTCCTTGGGAGCCTGCTTCTCTCTCTGCCTCTCTCTCTTTCTCTCTCTCTCTCGAATAAAAAAAAAAAAAGAAAAGAAATTAAAGACTGCCCTTATAAGAATGACTACTGGGGCGCCTGGGTGGCTCAGTTGTTAAGTGTCTGCCTTCCTTCGGCTTGGATCATGATCCCAGGGTCCTGGGATTGAGCCCTGCATCGGGCTCCCTGCTTTGCAGGAAGCCTGCTTCTCCCTCTGCCTGTACCTACCCCTGCTTGTGCTCCCTCTCTGGCTGGGTCTGTCAAATAAAAATAAAATCTTTTAAAAAAAAAAGAATGACTACTAAAGGGTTTTGTAGGCCAGGATTAATTTATTCTGAAGGAGATAAGGGGTCATTGAAAGGAATTAATCTAGAATTAATGCCAGCTTTGCACTGTCTGCACTGTTAAAAAATAACTGGCAGTGGGCACCTGGGTGGCTCAGTCGTTAAGCATCTGCCTTCGGCTCAGGTCATGGTCCCAGGGTCCTGGGATCGAGCCCCGCATCGGTCTCCCTACTCGGCGGGAAGCCTGCTTCTCCCTCTCCCACTCCCCTGCTTGTGTTCCTGCTCTCTCTGTGTCTCTCTGTCAAATAAATAAATAGAATCTTAAAAAAAATAAAAAAATAAAAAATAACTGGCAGCATTTGGAAGATGACTTTGAGGGGGAGAGCCCAGAAGCCTATTTGCAGATCTGTAAGCATTATATCTATTAAAAAAAAAAAAAAAAACTTAAAAAAAGAAAAATAAAAAAAGCCCTATATCCATAGAGTACAATTTAATTTTCTATTTTTTTCAAAGATTCTTAATGTGTTGTTTCTCTTGACATAGTTGCAAGAATGTAGTAACTCTGAACAGCTTCATGAAAAGGAAGAAAAAGGCACTGAAGGAAGTCATCTCCCTGAAAAAGAAAATACAGAACATCCTACCACCTCAACAACTGATTCTGATTCGTCTATAGCAGTTAAAGTACTAGAAACAGACAGTTGTGGTTCAGTTGTATGCTTGCAACAAGAGTCTCTTGATGTTTCTCACATGCTGTTTGGAAAGTCTCAGCAACCTGAGTCAAAAATGGAACCTGAATTTATAAAAGAAAAAAGTCCTGTTTACTCAAATGAGGAAAAAGATGACTTAAAAGAACCAATGATAACAGAAGAGAAAGAATTAGATGGAGATGACCTATCTTCATTACTAAACAAAACTACAGTTCACAATTTACCTGGTCTTAACAACATAAAAGAAACCAATATGCAGGATGGTAGCGTGCAGTTTATTAAAGATCATGTGACTCAATGCGCATTCAGTTTTCATAATTCTTTGCTGTATGACTTGGACTAATTCTATGTAATTTTAGAGTTTAAAAGTTTTTTGGACTTAAAATAGATTATCTTTCTGTTAACTACTATCTTAAAGTATTCAAAAAGTATAAAATTAAAATTTGCAATTTTGATTCTAATGGGGAAATTAGAGAGAATTTAGTTTTTTGCCCATGTAGAGTTTATACAAAGTTTTCTTAATCATGGAGATTTTTGTGATTCATCTGATAGATGTATATTTTTTCTAATGGGCAAACATTTAGTTTTAATGCAACCTGTATATATTTGCTTGTTTGTTTTTGGCTTCTTTTGTTTACCATTACTTTAATAAAGTTTCAAAGTAAATATTCACTAAGTTGTGTCTGTTAGCAAAAAGTAATTTTCAAGAATGCAATTAACTAGAAATTAATCAGTATGTGTGTGTGGGTAGGCATAGAATCTCCAAACTATGCCTTTATGTTTCACCAAATAGGATGTATTTATGCTTGAAATAGAGATTCTTAGAACTTTACTAACCAGTATTAACTATCCAATTACAATACAAATACACTGAATGAAATTTAGTATTTTTGCTTCACCTCTTTTATGTGTGTCACACACACACACTATATATATATATATATATATGTATATATATATATATATAAAGAGAGAGAGAGAGTTATAAGGTTATATAGTGATGCCTTTAAAATTCAACTTAAGGGCGCCTGGGTGGCTCAGTTGGTTGAGCAACTGCCTTCGGCTCAGGTCATGATCCAGGAGTCCCGGGATCGAGTCCCACATCGGGCTCCCTGCTCAGCGGGGAGTCTGCTTCTCCCTCTGACCCTCCCCCCTCTCATGCTCTCTCTCTCATTCTCTCTCTCAAATAAAATCTTTAAAATAAAAAATAAAATTCAACTTAAAAGATGTTTTTGGAAGTTACTGTTACAGTATTAAAACATTTCTTGGTTTTATAGAATACATTTATCAATTTTTTAAAAAGCTTTTAAGTAATCTCTATACCCAAATGTGGGGCTCGAACTTAAAACCCTGAGATCAATAAGTCAAACACTCCACCAACTGGGCCAGCTAGGTACCCCTACATTTATGAATTTTAGAACAATTAAAAATCTGGGAATTTGCTCCCATAGGAAAATTGTCTTCACTGTATTACATGAAAACAAACCAAAAAGCCAGTGTTTTCTAGTCAGTTTCTCTTGTAATATCTAAAAAGGGCAACAGATAATTTATCTTAACAGTGGCTAAGTTATTAATATTTATATTGGAGGCCAGGAGAAAATCCGAATAGGTTTTTTTCCTCACAAAAATTTTTAGTACCGCATGAAAGAAAATGTAGAAAGGAAAATATTTGTTGATCTAATTGCAGACCCCAAAGCCATGAGCTAGTTTATCTGATCTATTTCTGATTCAAAATAGCTAATTCAAACCTCTGGTTTCCCTTAGTCCTGGAAATTAACTCATTTTTTTAGTCCTTTAAACTGGTAAAAGTCAGATCAGAGCACCAAAAGCTATCACAAAGCCTGGCAATTCATCCTGATTTACATTTAGAACCCCTAAAATATCTGGAACCAAACTGGGCTGTGAGGGTAATATAAATATAGCTCATAAAGCAAGAGATCTATTTTGTTCCACCTAGAACGACCACATGCATTTTGTCAACCATAATATGACTCTTAATTTGATAAAATAATTTCAAAATTGTCCATTTAATACACAATTTTCTTAGACTGAAATGAGGTCCTATCTACACAGAAATTACTCTGAGTAACTTCTGGTTGAATGCAATTATATACTATTAAGAGAAACTTCCACATTAAATATGGAATAAATTTTAAGCATGTTTCCTATTATTTACTGTGTCCTTTTAAAAAGTATAATTTCAGTTAGAGCTGGCACTAGAACATTTTCACTTTGGCATGACTGAACTTTCTATCATTTCTGGCTTTCGAAAACAATTTAGTCTGTATTTTACTTACACAGCAGCTTTTTATTGTTCATTATCTATGCTTGGCTAATTTGAAAGCCAGTCTCTTCTAAAGGGAATGCATTGTCCAGAGTGGGGTTTTCTTTATTTCAAACTCAGTTATATGATGTACAAATAGTACATAAGAAGATGTAAACTTTACAACTTCTAGAATGCCTTCACTGAATTTTGGTGTAAAGAGTAAACAAAATTTATTCTGCAAAATAATTAGGAACCTTTTTATGCAAAAATGAGTATTTTATTTTGGCAGCACTAAAAGAAAAAAAAACCCACTGTATTTCTACATTGAGGTGAAAACAGTGTTTAAACTTTCTTATCAAATACATTCCAAAAGAAAGTGTGTTCTATGAAGGTTCCAAAGCACAGGCAAATCTTAACACAATAATACAGGAATCTGTAATACTGAAAATGTCTGTTCTGATAGGGTGTTTAACAAACATAACTTTTGAATTATAAAACCAGTGAAGCAATCCCTTTCTAGTAACCGTGTCGAGAGTGAAACTGGGCTTGTTTGATTAATACTAACAATTCCATTGTAAGACTTTTTACTGCTATGACAGTTTTAAATAAAGTCTGCTGTACTTAAAATAAGTTTTGAAAGTGGAAAAGTGTACAAAGTTCCAGATAAAAAGATTAATAGATGCAATTTAAATAAAATTTCCCCTCTTCTTTTACCAATTAACAATGATTACCTTTAGCAGACACAGATTGAACTTTAAAACCCAACTCCCGAAATGAAAACTTGTGTTTAAATTTTAATCAGACATTGAAGGAAAAGATTCCTATATTTGGACACCTTTTACAAGAATTTTTTTTTTTTCCGTATTAAAGCAGAAACCAGTTCCTAAACCCCTTTAGTCAACTGTATATTCTGTTTGGACAAATATCAAAAATAGAAGACTGTGACTTTTGCTTTTGTAATTGTGATTTTTCACTGCAGTCTTCTATAACTTTTACAGAGTTCATGGTCCCTAATATCTCCCCACCCTCCATTTTTCCTAGGTGGGGAAATGGCTGCCACAAACTTCTCACTGATAATTAGAGTTTCTGGAAACAAGTACTGTTTGTTATTATTTAAGAGTGACTCAATTTGGGCACTCTGGGTGGATGGTCTACAGGTTTTCTTGTGGTGCATACCACAGTCTCCAGCATGAAATATCCTAGGAACTTGAGGAACCAGCACTTTCCAGAATTTTGGAAGACAAGATACAGTTAAATATTGAAGAGTCCAGTCCCAGTTATAATCATCATAAGTACAGAAAGTGTCTGTGCACTCAATCAGCTTCTGATATGCATCTCGGGTCAAGGCTAGACCCATATTGTGCTCTGTGGATTTCCAAGTTTTCACATCTACCTTGTCAGCAATGCCATGGAAACTGCGAATGGCCGTATAGGTCCCCAAGGAGAGAACATCACACTCAGGACACTCTTCCTGCTTTAACTTCCACATCTTTCTGAAGACATGGTAAAAGTCTGGGGCTAAGTAGTGATCCTCCTCCAGGAAAAGTATGAGGCCAGCATAGTCTCGTAGAACTTTGACTCTTTCCCATACAAAATGCAGCTTCCACCACCAATGGTGTTTGGTTTGGGAGAACTTGGCCTCTCTATAATGGCCAAAGGAGTCGGGATACTCAGCATTAATGCATCCCATCTTCAAAGCTGCATTCTTCTCCAGGTCTCTGGGGCAATCTCTGGGGTCGCTGCCTGGAAACTCGTTGGGGTACAACTGAATGCTGAAAGGAAAGAACACCTGCAGAACCGGACAGAATTCCACCCCAGCGATCAGCTGATTGATCTCTGTCGACCAGAAGTCATGGCTAAAGATGACGAGGACGTTGTCAATGCCCTGGGCTTTTCGGAGTGAGTCCAGCAGCAGTCTGAGGTAATCCGGCCGGTTATGCACCTGGACCACCAGCACCAGCTCTCGGGGGGCCCAGGAGCCGGCCTTATCTACATTCCTCAGCGTCTGGTCAAAGTTCAGCTGGTACACCAGGGACCTGTACCGCAGCGTCAGGTTGTCCGCCTCGGGCTGCGGGGCCGCCGGGACCAGAGGAGCCGCCGACTCGTTCGAGACCCGGCGGATGCCCACGGACACAGCAGAATGGTCCCCGCCCCGGCCGCCCGCTCCTCGCGCGAGCTCGGCGTCCAGCAGCGGCGGGGCGAGGGCCTCGTTCTTCCTTTGTCGCCCATTGCTGCTCCAGAGGACGAAGCCGCAGGCGGCCACCACGAGCGTCAGGATCAGCACCTTCCGCTTATAGATGCGGAACCTCATGGTCTCCAGGGCAGGGAGCGCGGGCGGGCGGGCGCGAAAAGGAGCTAGCGGCTTCTGCACAGAAGGGGCGGGCGGGTGGTGGCCGTCGCCTTGGCCTGTAGCAGTCAGAACTGGCCCCCGCGGCTGCCCCAGCTAACTCATCCCGGACCCCGGGGGTCCAGGGGCCCGAAGGGTCTCAGTTCCCCCGCGCCGCCCGGGCTCCACACATCCTCGCCTGGCAGCTGCAGCTCGGGCAGCGGCCCCGCCGCTAGGAGCCGCGGCTCGGCGTCGCCTCGGTCCTTTCCATTCAGCACGGGTCCCGGAAGAAGTCCCGCCGCGGCCCCACCGCACCCCAGCTTGGTTACCTGCGCCTCCAGCGGCCCTGCGTCCTCTGCGCTCTCATCCTTACGCGGGCCCCAGACCGCCAAGACCGAGCGACGTAGCCTCGCCCCACTCCGGCAGCGACCGTTCTGACAACCCGCGACTGGCCCGCGGAGCGCCGCGGCCCTTGGGCCCACACCCCTCCGGCCCGCCCCTTGGGCCGCTGGTTGGAGCTTCCCGGGCGCGTCCGGAGACGACAGGCCGCCGCTGCCTGCTGCCTATTGGTTCGTACCACTGTCGCTCACGCTCAGTTCCTACTTCCGCTTCTTCCTCCCTTTCCTGTTAGGCGCGGGCAGAGCGAGGCGAGGAGCGTGGACGCGGTTTCCAGGTAAGCTAAGACGGGAGTTTAGCGGTCTCAGCAGGAGCCTCCAGTGCTCAGAATCTGGGGATGGGCCAGGCCCTTGTAGGAACTGGAGGGTGAGAGCCGCTGTCTTGGCAGAGTTAACTGTCTTCTCGCCTCGGCAAGGGGCTCACGAATGGCGGCTAGTGGGCCGGGAGACACTAAGGACACGTCAGCCTTCAGGGCTGCTGATGGGTGCCGGTGCTTCGGAGGGGAAAAGTGAAACCAGACTGCTGCGGTTCCCGGAGAAGGAACGGAGGCGGGCCGTAGCTATAGCTACTGAGTGAAATCACGCACTGAACCGGGCTATACCCAGGAGCTAGAACATGGAGGTAGAGGGTGCGAGGAAGAGTCGGAGACTCTAGCTTTGGTCCTCTCTGAGAAAGAAAATTAGATAAACACCATTATGCTTTTATTCTTGGGACAGCCACAGTAAATTAAGCTCCAAAGGAATCCACTTTGTACGGGGAACTGGCTGCTGGGCGCCCCTGTACTGCTTTTCGCTGATTTTTCGTCTCATTCCATAAATGCTCTAAGCATTCCAAAAAGATGTACACTTTTAGGTGTATTGACTCATACGTAAAAGGAGTACTTGGGGGGTTTATACATTACTGATTTATGTATTGTTGTAATGTTTACTTATATTCCTAAAGCACTTTATTAAAAATGTTTGAAGTCTGTTACTATAACTTAAAATGTTTTACATTTTCATCGTGCAGACAGCGCTACTGCAGAGATGGTTAACGTTCCTAAAACCCGAAGGACTTTCTGTAAGAAGTGTGGAAAGCATCAGCCTCACAAAGTGACCCAGTATAAGAAGGGCAAGGATTCCCTTTATGCCCAGGGAAAGAGACGCTACGATCGGAAGCAGAGTGGCTATGGTGGGCAGACAAAGCCAATTTTCCGGAAGAAGGCTAAAACCACAAAGAAGATTGTGCTGAGGCTTGAATGTGTTGAACCTAACTGCAGGTCCAAGAGGATGCTGGCCATTAAGAGATGCAAGCATTTTGAATTGGGAGGAGATAAGAAGAGAAAGGGTCAAGTGATCCAGTTCTAAGCTTTGAGATTCTTCTTTTATTTTTGAGAAGAAAATGTTGATGCTGTAGGAAAATTAAACCTGTGTGAAAAGAGTGATATTTTTACCCAAATATTTTGTGTTTTTTTAGAAATCTAAATAGAATAACATGCTTAATGTGATTCAAAATGAAGGAAATAGCAAATGTGTCAATGAACTAAGGTTTATCCTCAAACTATTACTTAAATTTAGTTCCACAAAATTGGAATTTTGTATTTATATATAAAGAAGACTGGAGTTCCACCTCCCAACTTTACAAACTAGGTTATGGATATAAACCACATACCAGGGAAAAAACTGATACTTTCTTTACTTTTTCTGGTCAATTTCAAATGTATGTGTTAGGTGAATTCATAATCACAATTGATGAGCTGCTGGGAAAGGTCTCAATCAGATTTTGAAAAAAGTAAATGAGGATAAATTAGGCCTGCGTATAGCAGCAGACTGAGTGGGGCAGAGTATCCAAGTTGGGGTATAAAAAGAGCTGACTTGCAAATTAGTGTCCAGTAGGGAGAACTAGCCATATACAGATATTTAAATAAATGCAGTTCCTCAGTTACACTAGCTACATTTAGTGCTCAGCAGCCACATACGCTGACTGGCTAACCTACTGGACAACACAGATACAGAATATTTGCATCAGTTTTTTTGGACAGCACTGTGTTAGACTGGTGAATGTAAGTTTAGAACTGACTTCTAACTGCAAGACATTCTGAAGCTAGTGAAAAAAAACTGTGAGTCCATGATGGCATAAACTGTTTTTTGATTCTTTTAGAAGTTATTCTGGGAGATACTCAAATGTTACAACTTCTTGGTTATTGGGAAGTTTGAGAAAGTACACAGTTACCACTGAAAATAGAATGGAAGGCTGAAACTCAAAGAAGTGAGCCTTGTAACCCATGGAGGCAAAACATGAGTATCAAAAGGAAAAAGTGACAAAGGGTATGGGTTGTGAGAAGACAAATTGCATTTTGTACAAGAATTTTTAAGTTGGCCTAGATATTTACATGGGATGGCTTATAGATGAGTAATGCAAAGGGCTAGGGTGTAGGAGTAGCAGCTGGTTAGCACTTAGTCCCAACATAGATACATCTGCATTTGTTGATGAAAAAAGTAACTTTTGGGGCATCTGAGTGACTGTCAGTAAGCGTCTGTCTTTGGCTCAGGTCATGATCCCAGGGTCCTGGGATCTAGCCAGTTTCTGACTCCCTGCTCAGCGGGGAATCTGTTTCCTCCTTCCTCTGCCCCTCTGTCCCCTTGTGCACACTCAGTCTCTCAAATAAAATCTTAAAAAATAATAAAACTTTTTCTACAAGAACATGTAAAAATCAGATACACACAAGTTAAATATGCCACAATATATTTTTAAAAGAACCATGTTTTAATGTAGTTACATAATATTTATCAGTAATCCCTCACCATTTTGAGTTTAGCAATTCTAAGATGTTTTACTTAATTATAGAATTCTTGGTTTTAAAGAGTAAAAGTGAATTAACTTTAGAAGGCGTATAAAACCTGGGCTTAAAATCTCTGATCTGGGTTCATGGTACCTCCTAGGGTAATTTGTGAGGATTAAAATAAAATACTGTAGGGCGCCTGGGTGGCTCAGTTGGTTGGGCAACTGCCTTCGGCTCAGGTCATGATCCTGGAGTCCCGGGATCGAGTCCCGCATCGGGCTCCCTGCTCAGCGGGGAGTCTGCTTCTCCCTCTGACCCTCTTCCCTCTCATGCTCTCTATCTCTCATTCTCTCTCTCTCAAATAAATAAATAAAATCTTTAAAAAAAAATAAAATAAAATACTGTATGTAAAACACCTGGAACAAAGATGCAGCTAAATGGCAGCTCTTTTTATTTAAGTCATTTTTGCATTATGTATGATTTTTTTAATGAAAAACTAAAAATTATTTAGAAATCTTTTAAGGGAAGAACTTAACTGACCACAAGAAATACAAATTTAAGGTCACCCAAGAATTACTCTGGACGAAAGAATCCACTCTGAGAAGAAACTATGTTTTGGAGATCATATACATAAAGTTTTAATAAAAATCTTCTAACAGAACAGTATTTACTCAGGAATACTTGTAATTTCAAAAAAGAATAAAATGCTCCAAATAAATATTTTAGGACAGAGGAAGTAGTTAGTTACCCTAAACCTTAAGAAATAGTCTCACACAGACTACCTGTAACTCCAGGCCCAAAACAGCAATGATATGCTAAGAGGGTTTTCTCCAGTAACTTTGACTCTTTCACCTCCTTTGTTCCCAGAAACCAGTTATGAGGCTATTGCAATGATCTAAAAAAGAGGCTGATCTGAATAAGGACCATAGGAATGAACAGAATGGAGCAGTTCTACTGATTCCATTTTCCACAATTCTTTCAAGCAGCTTCATTTTCCATTCCTTTGCCCTAGTTCAAATCCTCATCATACTATAGCTGGTGTATTACCACTTTTTAAATTAAAAACATAAAAATATTAAGTGACTAAAATAATAAACAGAAAAAAGAACAACCTTCAAATACAGAATGTAGTCAGTACAAAGCAAATTTCTATACCTCCTACCCAACCCTAAAACCTTGTTCTAACTCTGAAAGTTAAAAAACTTAGAAATCACAACAAAGATGTAACATAAAACTTATAAAAGCTGAAGTCTGTTTATCCCAAAGCAATTCCAACTTTATGCTTGAATATAGAATTCCATATGTAGAATAATATACCTGAAAAACACAAAAAGTGGTATGCTTATGTAGTTTCATACCAAACAAGTTTTCACTAAAATTTAGACTTAGTCCTCCAGGATATATTTTCTACATACAGGAATTCAATTTCTTTAACTGAAATTCAAGAAGAAAATTGAAAAGAAAATTCTATGAGTGGAGTGATAGGGATCAGTATCTGTTTAACATTAAAAGATAATCCCACAACCCATTCTGGAAACACTAGGCTAAAATCAACACAAGTGCAATAAACTGATAAAAGTTTCCTCACAATAAAATTAAATAGGTTTTAATGAAATTAAGGTTTTACGGTCAAATGATTGAAAATGTTAGAGTAACACCTTCTTCCCCTGAAGTATACGAAAGGCTTCCCTTTCTCCAGTTTGACACAGTTAAACCATAAATGAAACCCAAACTGATCTGAAACTAAGTGGAATTTCTTTTTGTGGTATCACCTATTACTTTAACAAATCACAAGAATTTACATAACAGGCTAGAGAACAGAAGTAAGAGATAACAGGTGCTTCAGTACCGCCCATATTATCTACTAAGACCACAGTGTGAGCCACAGAGTGTAGATTCATGGTAGTAGTTCCCTGAATAAAAGAGTTTAGACAGAATCTTCCACAAACACAGGTTTTTGCAGTATCCAAATCTTGGCAAAGATGAAAAGGAATGATATGAGAGCCATATGGAATCCTATTGAAAAAAAAAGTTCAAAAAATATTTTTAAATACGTTACTAGATTCAGAACTTCATGTATTAGGTCATGAATTACTGGACACTGAATTATAACCATGGAAAAATAAGATTACTCTTATTAAGTGACTCAGTATATTGTCCTCTCTTCCAGTTAAGAATGGGGAAAATATACTAAAAACACCATATGACATACTGTAAACCAAAGAGGAGCTATACTACTCCATAAAGTATCTTTCAGCACTGTCACTTAATAGCAAAACCCATGGAACAGAATGAAAAGAGTCCATTATGGATCTACACTGTATGACCAGTATAACATGATCGTTTAAAGGTACAGTTTTGTTATACAATTCTCATAATGGTAATGGGAAAATTACTGACTTCTATCTGTGAAGAAACATTTATGTAAATAAATCCAAATACTCTCCTAGGCATCCACTGTTGCAAAAGGGACTTTTAAACTGTGAAACAGATTTATTTATTTATTTCTTAACGATTTATTTATTTTGAGAAAGTGAGAATGAGAGAGAGAGAGAGAGAGTACATGAGAGGTGGGAGGGTTAGAGGCTCCTCACCAAGCAGGGAGCCCGATGCGGGACTCGATCCTGACCTGAGCCAAAGGCAGTCGCTTAACCAACTGAGCCACCCAGGCACCCTGTGAAACAGATTTAAAACACATATTGTTTGGGGTATTTGTTTTACTTTACTAGCTGAGCAAGTAAGGCTGATCTTACCTTGCTTAAATCACTCACCCTCCTACTTAAAACTTCCAATGGTGCCCAATGCAATTAAAATCAAGTCAAACTCTTACCCTTATCTATGAGCCACTGTAAGATGGTCTCTTGAGGTTGGCCTGCCCACTGTCCAACTCCTTCCCCCAAACTCAACCATGCCAAGTCACTTTGTCTCCCAGAGTCTATTCTTTGTTCTCTAGTCCCTAGCCCAGGCTGGCACATAATAGGTGTTCAGATCTTTTTCAACAAATAAATAAAACCTACTCATAATTTAAACCGGGGTTCAGCAGCCCTTTTAGAACAAGTCTGAGAAGATACATGTCAAATAAAAAATAAGTTTCCTTTTCATAAGGGATTAGGGACCAGCCTTGTCTGCAATTCATTTTCTTTCCACATGTACTAATTTGTTGCTTGTATAAATAACAATTTTTTTAAAAACTGTGCTGGGGGGGTGCCTGGGTGGCTCAGTTAGTTAAGCTTCTGCCTTCGGCTCAGGGTCCTGGCTTTGAGTCCCACATAGGGCTCCTTGCTCAGCGGGCAGGCTGCTTACCCCTCTCCCTCTTCCTGCTGCTCCCCCTGTTTGTGTGCTTTCTCTCTGTCTCTGACAAATAAATAAAATCTTTAAAAAAAAACAACTGTGCTAGGAAGTGTCTACCACATGTTTATGTTAATCTCTTTCAGCTGTTGGCTATAGCCTAAGGAAACTGGTAACAGTTAAAAACTGTATTTTCTATCTTAACATAATTTAAATTCCCACATATTTTTCTAATAGACCATAACTTTGTAACCAGTAGTTAGGGCAATTTCTCATAGCTTTGGATCTGTATTCTTTTTATAACAAGTGGGCTGAAAACATGCAAAATTATACGTTAGTAAAAGTTAAGGTCACATTAAAAGAACCTATATCAGGAGAAGTCAAGTTTAAAAAACAATGTAAATACTACAATGCTAAATCATTCAGCACTAACAAATTATTTTTCTACCTTCTCTATTATATATTTTGATTACCTATTTTTTCTTTCCACTTTTCTATGTTGGATGTCAGTCCTGAGCCAGCCACGTGCCCCTAATCATCAGAATTTTTAAAAGCTGCTCAGGTGACTCCAAATGTGAACTAAAGTTTGAGAATCACCACTTTAAACTGAGAGCTCTTAAATAAAAATGGTGAGGAGGGAGGATTGGATTGATTTCAGAGTCCATGAGCATTATAAAGCTGTATGCAAAATTCTGTATACTTTTCTAGGCCCATAATGTCTGTTTTGTTTTGTTTTGTTTTTTTTAGATCTTTTTCCCAATCCTGTCTTTGAAATGTAGTCTTCCTATTATTTTATAGGCACTTGATAATAATTTGGTCTACATCTTAGTCTCCTATATGAAAGAAGCATGAACCAAATGAATAATTAGAGTTTGGTGTCTCATGAAACCAAGCAGTTAGTGTTCAAAGACAAGGGGAAGAGAACCAACAGCTATTGAGGCCTACTATATGCCAAAAACTTTGGCATTACATTAGCTCCTTTATCTTCACAATTATGTTACGTGGGTATTATTGTTCCTATCTCACAGATGAGAAAACTGAATCAAAGAGGTTAAAAAACTTGCTAAAGCCATACTAAGGGGTGAAGCCAGGAATCAAACTCAAGTCTGACTCCAAAGACCACACTTGACGGCTATGCCAGACTGTAGTTCTCAAACTTTAGAGTGCATCAATACTGTCTGGAAGCACTGATTAAAACACAGAGGGCTGGACCCACCCTCAGAATTTCTGATTCAATAGGTCTGTAGTGGAGTTGAAAACCTTGCATCTCTAACAAGTTCCTAGGTGATTCTGATACTGTTGGTCAGGGTACCACACTTTGAGAAACAATTGCCATTCATTCATTCATTCAAGTATTAAGTAGATGCCTAGTATATGGTAAGAACAGGGGAATATCACATTTTAGACCCTGGGGAAACAGTGGCTAATAAGACAAAGTCCATGCCATCATGGATCTTACATTCTAGTGGGGAAAACTGACAGAAAAACAATTGTTAAAAAAGATGTAATGCCAGGTAATAAACCCTATGACAAAAAAGTCAAGCAATGTAAGGGGGTGGGGGATCAAACTAAACAGAGTCAGAAAAGGCCTTTCTGGGTGCCACTGGGGAAGAGAACTGGATGAAGTAAGAAAGTGAGCTATGGAACCTTCTGGAAGAAAAGCATTCCAAGTAGAGGCAAGGAGCACCAAGATCACTGGAGCAAGGGGTCAGTTTGTGCACAGCATTGTAAACTACGTTAAAGACTGTGACGATTACAATGAGGATGATGAGAGTACTAGAAGGCTAACAAAGATACCACATTTTATGACTATTAAGTCTTACCTATTACATAATACGGCTTGTGCAGAGGATTCCAATAAAGTTAATGGCGTTTGAAGCATTATAAGTGGAAGGACTTCTGGTTGTTCAAAAGTATTTCCAAAAAGATCCAAGTACTCAAGGGATAAATTTTTAAATTCACTAGGCAAAAAGGGAAGCTTATTTCGAGCTGCTGACAAAAAACGCAGTTTTGTCAACTGTCCCATCTTGAAAGGAAATCGAATCAATTCATTATCATCAAGTTTCAAATCTGTAAGTTCTCGGAGCTGGCAAAACTGCACAGGGAGTGCCTTGATTTTGTTCTTGCTGAGATCCAAACTCCGAAGTGACGTCTGGAGTGTAGACTGACACAAGGCTACACTAAATGACTCCAAGTGATTGTCATTCAGGTTAAGTTCTTGAAGATGGATGAGGTCTCCAACTGTAGCAGGAAGCTTTTTTATATGGTTGTGACTCAAGTCTAATTTCCGTAGGTTTCTTAAGCAAAGCATACGCGTATCAAATCGGACAAGCCCACAATAAGAGGTCTGAAGATGTTCCAGAGAATACGGGAAGTTCTTGCTTAGAGGATAGTCCTTTTTGGATGTGATAACCATTTTAGTTTTAAATTTTTCAAATTCTGAAGTCTTCACTGGTGTGAAGGTTGAAAGTGGTACTTCAATATCACAACCTCTATGAGCCAGTCTCACAGCTGAAAGGAAACTCTTTAAACTGCTGGAATTGGCCTGAATAAATAAAAATAAGTCATAAATTATAAATTCCATTTTAGATAATACATGCATGCTAATGCATCCTATAACAAATTCTGTAAAGTTATACATGCAAAATGGTGCAATCATTTCTTGAAATGGCTGTAAAAATAATTTTTTAGTATTTTATTTTGACTAAAATTCAATAGATATAAAAACAGACAATTTTTGAAAAAAGATTATGTTGAAAGACACACTCTAAATAAAACCATTCAAAGGGGAACCAAAAGAGTATAAAATAAGATGAGAAAGCATGAAAAGATTCCACTTAAAACTTGGGTTTGGGGCACCTGGGTGGCTCAGTTCTTAAGCTGCTGCCTTCGGCTCAGGTCATGGTCCCAGGGTTCTGGGATCGAGCCCCGCATCACGCTCCCTGCTCGGCGGGGAGCCTGCTTCTCCCTCTGCCTGCCGCTCCCCCTACTTGTGCTCTCTCTCTGTCAAACAGATAAATAAAATCTTAAAAAAAAAAAGACGGCTTTAAGATGAACTGAGACGGGGCACCTGGCTGGCTCATTTGGTGAAGCCTGCAGCTCTTGACCTTGGGGTTGTGGGTTCGAGCCTCACATTGGGTGTAGAGATTATTTAAAGATAAAATCTTTAGGGGTGCCTGGGTGGCTTAAGTATGTTAAGCATCCGACTCTTGATTTTGGCTCAGGTCGTGATCTCAGGGTCACGAGATCAAGCCCCACATGGGGCTTTGAACTCAGCTTGGAGCCTGAGATTCTCTCTTCCTCTCTCTCTGCCCCTCCCGCTCGTGCTCTCTCACTCTCTCTAAAATAAATAAATCTTTAAAAAAGAAATTTAATGGTTTAAGTATTTTCTAAAATGATAATAAATAAGATATCCCAAAATTGTCCTAATTGCATTTTATCTTTTTTTACACCAAATTTAGATTTGCAACCTGATTATGTTGGCAAAATGTAGACTTGTGCCACTGGCCTTATGAAGTTCCCCTCTAAAAACACTCTAAGGCTCTCTGGAGCACAGAAATAAGTCATTCTCCTTCTTCCCCATCCTGCATAGCCTTACTAGGCTCTCTGCACTTTCAGAGAGGGGCCAGCATGCCAGAGAAGCTGCCATTGCTTCTTCAAACACATCTGCCAAGTGTCCATCCCTCTTCAGCTAAGTGGGATATCAGGACGCTCAAATAGCCTCTTCTATAAAGAAAATACAGCCAACCAACCTAACCATTAATGTTTTTCATACCATACCTTACTTAGACAGATATCCACAGGAGGCTCCTTTAACCGAACAGTAGCTTTCCCCTCATCCATAAATTTGGTGAAGAATTGCTCAATGTTCTCCTTTAGCTGTTTAACACCAATGAGAAAAAAAGGACAAATCAGATATTGTTATTCAACAATATTTATTACAACTAGAAAGTGCCAGTCACTTTGCCAGGCTTTTAATCAAGTCTGGGTGTTTTGTGGTTTTAAGTTTTAGTTTTAATTTCATTGGTTTTTTGGGTTTTTTTTTAGCATTTGGGTAGCTACATTTCTTATCTAGCTTCTGGTAGATATTACTGTTTTATCAGCCCAGTAACCCTTTCCTGTGAATCCCGTTTGGGAGAATGCTCCTCTTCTCCCATTCCAACTATGTGACCGTAGTAGGAGCTGCCAATAGTAGTTACTTGCCTTCTTAACTTCAGTCCGTTAGTCTCGAGTGGACACACCTCCCACAAGATTATAAACTCCATGAAAGCAGGAATCTTGTTTCCTTTGTTCACTACTGTATCCACAGAACCAAAACAGTGACCGACACATAACAGGTGCTCAAAAACTTTTAATGACAAATGTTGCTTCGGCTTTAGGCTTCAACAGCTATTTACTAAGAAGCCACTCTGTACCAGGTACTATGACAGGGGGCTTGAAACAATAGTAGTGAATAAAACCAACATGGTAATTACATTTATAAAGTTTATAAAGTTGTCAGTCTGATGAGAGACAATTATTAAATAAGTAATTACAAGCAACAAATACTAAGATAAGGGAAGTACAGATTGCTCTAAGACCTTACATAGCAAAGGAATCTTACCTGGTCTAGGGAAAGCAAGGTGACCTTAAAGGTGAGAACTGAAGGATCAGGAGATGTTGGGCAAGTGAAGATACTGGGGAAAGAGAGGGAATAGCACACCGATAAGGAAAAATGTATGCAAAGCCTTGAAGGCAAGAGAGTTCGGCAGCTGTGAGGAGCTGAAAGTTCAGTATAGCTAAAGGATTCAGTGAAGAGGCAAGTGAACCTGGACAGGCAGAGGCTGAATGGTGGAAGATTTTGTAAACCATGTCAAGAATTTTGGGGCGCCTGTGTGGCTCAGTTGGTTGAGTGACTGCCTTTGGCTCAGGTCATGATCCTGGACTCCCTGGACTGAGTCCCGCATTGGGCTTCCTGCTCAGCAGGGAGTCTGCTTCTCCCTCTGACCCTCCCCCCTGCATACTCTCTCTCAAATAAATAAATAAAATCTTTAAAAAAAAAAGAATTTTGGATTTTCTTCTGCAAATGATATCCACTGAGTGACTTGAACCTGGGAATAGATCTTCCTTTTGCTAAGTTCCCTTTAAACACAGTGTAAGGGGCGCCTGGGTGGCTTAGTTGGTTGGGTGTCTGCCTTTGGCTCGGGTCTCGATCTCAGGGTCCTGGGATCAAGCCCTGCGTGCCTGCTTCCCTCCTTCTGTCAAGTAAATAAATAAAATCTTAAAAAAAAAAAAACAATAAAAAACAGTGTGAATGAACTTTGGGGGAGGGGAGATAGGATTATCTTTCAAGAGACAAGCCAAGCAAGGGGTAATGGTAGTTTAGACTGCATTGGGACGGAAGGAGGTATGAAAATCTGAAAGATACCTAGGAGGTAGAATTGAAAGGATGCAATATTTTATTAGATATGGGAATGCAAAAGCTGTAAGGTTTCTGGATAGAACAGAGCACTTTTTTTTTTTTTAAGATTTTATTTATCTATTTGAGAGAGGGACCGAGGTGGGGAGGGGCAGAGGGAGAGGGAGAAGCAGACTCCCCTCGGAGCCTGACTCAGGGCTTGATCCCAGGACCCCGGGATCATGACCTGAGCCAAAGGCATATGCTCAACCAACTGTGCCACCCAGGCACCCCAAGAGCAGAGCACTATTTAATGAGTTGCAGAACACCATCAGAAAACCAAATTTAGGGGAGGCAAAGAAAATTAATTTTTAGATATCTTAGTTTGAAATGCTACAACACATCTAAGTGAAGATTTCCAATTGATAGGAGATTCAAGTTGGAAATTAAGGGAGAGGACTAGCTAAAGATACAGATTTGGAAATCACAGTGAGATGGGCAGTAGGTGAACCATGGAATGGAAAAGTTGGTGTAAGAAAGATCCCCAAGGTACTTCCACACTTAGCACTAATACCTAGTCTTCAGGACCCAAGACCAACACCACTTTAATTCATCCCACAAATGTTTACTGAGCACCTACTATGTCCCAAGCCCTGTGCCACCATCTCTTCTACAAAACCTTTCTTGGGTACCTGGGTGGCTTAGTCGGTTAAGTGTCTGCTTTCAGCTCTGGTCATGATCCCAGGATCCTGGGATCGAGTCCCGCATCGGGCCCCCTGCTCAGCAGGGAGACTGCTTGTCCCTCTCCGTCTGCCCTGCTCGTGCTCTCTAATAAAAATAAATAAAATCTTAAAAAAAAAAACCCAACTTTTTCAAGCCTCTGTAATCAAATTCACTTTGCTTTTTGATACTATACTATTCTACTTCTACCTTTATTATAGCATTTATCATAGCCCACCTTGTATTGTAAGGACTGGTTTCTATTTCTTCCTTTCTAGTCTTGGAAGGATAGTGACTAAATCAAGTTTATCTCCCACAGCATCTAGCACTGTATCTTGCACACTGTAAACCTTTAACTCGCAGTTCACAATAAACTTTTGGTTAGGATTACCACCTACAATTATTAGTGCACCTTAAGTTTTAAGGAAGAGATCATTACAGACTCTTTAAAAATAGACAATACCTGAGCTGAGCATGAAAGAGGTTTTGGGGAAGACAATGGTGAAGAGGAGACAATTCTTGTTATGAGTTGGCTTCTGTCACCTTACAGTTTTCTAACCTATAAAATGTTGGGTGATTACTTAAGTCTTTTCAAGGTAAAAAATTGTATGAGTTGATTCCATGAAGAGGGAGAAATTACTTACACTTTCAACTTCTATATCAATTACTAAGAGTCTCTGAATGAGATGTAATAAACCCTTCTGTCAGAATACTGAATAAGAGTATTCACTGTGGAGTACAACACTATGAGGGAAATAATCCCAGAAACTGTATAAAATCCAGACAAGAGTCCAATGCAAGGGTGGGAGATGAGTTGCCCCCTCAACTTTATTTATAGTAGACACAAGGGTATTCCAGTCATTTTGACAAAATAACATAGTGCCTTGTAAAATGAGGAAAAATGAATTTTATAAAACTTGTGTTTTGAAAATTTTATTCCAACTTTCAACTGTTTTTAGAGAGTTTAACTCTATTGCTATGCAAATGAGAAAAAGCCCTGGCCCTAGAAAATCAAGTCTTAGGAAATTAAACATTTAAGGAGAAAAAAGAAAAAGAGAGAGAGATGCAGTAACCGGTAACATTAATAAAAATATCAAGATGCAACAACACAAAGCTTTACAGCTTTACTACTGTACTAATCTGGATAACGACCTTGGATACTACTCATCAGAACTTAAAGCGTTAAAAAAAAAAGGCTAGCGAAAATACTGTGGGAGAAAAAAACTTACTGAACGAAAGTGCAATGATTTTACTGGTCCCCCAAACTGGAATGCTGTTTCATTTAAAGTTTAGTTTCACGCAGGCCGAGTTTCCAGAGGCTTTAAAAGAGCAAGGTTACCATCTACTACTAAATAGAAAGGGTGTCAATTTAAAGCCAAAGAAATGGGAGAGAAAAATAAGAAGGAGGTGCCTTTTCAAAAGCTTTCCTTTCGGGTCCACAGGGAGACGCCCAGAACTCGGAGTGGTGGTGGGGCTCAGGTATCCGCCCCCAGGACAGGCTCCAGCCTCCGGAACGGGCAAGCAAGCGAGACCCGAAGGGGAAGAGCTCGTGGCCAACTCCCGAGGCAAGGCCGGTTCGGTCCACGCACCTCATAGCAGGTCCCGCGCTTGTCCTTCAGGGTGGAGATGAGCAGGCAGGTGGGGTGCGGGCCGCCTCGATCGCCCCGAGCCCCAGCCCGAGGCTGACTCCTGGGCGTCTGCTGACAGAGGCTCAACACCGCCCGGACACCCTTACCCCGGTTCCTCATTCCCAGAGCCGGCAAATGTCGACTGACTACCTCGACCTCGCAGTGCAGCTTCATTTCGCCCGAGCGAAGGTAGGCAAGTCCCCAGCTCGGCTTTGAAACTTTCCCCTTCCCGCCGCGCCGCGCCGCGCCGCGCCGCCGCCGGGGTCCTGGAGCGCGCGGGCTGTCCCCGGATCTGCCTGCCTGCTCGGAGTGACAACAACTCGGGTCAGAACAGCGGCTCTTTGGGTCTTCGGGGGCGACGGCCTTCCCTTTCACTTGCAGGGTCGAGTCCTCACTGTGGCTGCCCATCGACGGAGCACGGATACAGGCCGTCTGAGGACTCGGCTCGCGCCTCCCGATACCGGCGACTGGCGAAGGCGCAACGCCCTTTCCCAGGAACCCTTGCGGCTGGCGGCGCAGGTGGTTATTGTTTGGGGCGGAGTTCTAGTTTCCGCTGGTGACACTTAACGGGTTTCCTGCGCCTGTTGGGTCGTTGAGTTTCCCAAAGGGAAGCGGGTGCCCCTCTGTTAAAGGGAAGGTCTCTTTACCTACATAGCTTCGGAACTTTACCTACATAGCTTCGGAACTTACGGGTTGCCCATTGCCAGCCAGGGCGCGGCATTTCCCGGAGCTGATGGATTGGTGTTTGTTTTGTTTTGGTGGCTCCCCTCCGGAGGCAACACCTGTCACGTCAGAACTGAATTTGATAGGACAATATTTGACTTGGCAATTTCTGTCGAACAAATGCCCACTTTGTAACCGCTACTAGGTTGGATGGAGTCACTGGCTTAACTGCATCTGACACTTGGAAAGACCGTCCAGACCCCATATGCCCTTCGGACTCCTTATTACATTTATTAATGGAGGGCCAGGCCGTAGGTGGGGCGAGGGAGGTGCTCTCAAGGACGTAGTCTTGTCTCCTTAAATATTTGCCCTCGGCGCCTCTCTCACCTACCCTAGTCCCGGCCTTTTAAACGTTCATTTCGTTTGAGCTGTACTTTCGCAAATGTGAAATGATTTACAGAAATACCGATTTTCAATTCAATTATGACAATATAATGATTTATCCTTAAGTGAGCATCTGTGTTTACAACATGTTGAACCTAAAGTGTTCTCTGTTGATTCTAATTCTGAAAAACGTAATTGGTTCTTAAAAATTAGTGATTAATAAAGAGCTACTTTTTTTTTCCTATTTATTATTCTTGCACGTAGAGCAGGAAAACACGACTCCGCATTTAGCAACAGTTTATCTCATGGCCAGAGGGAAACAAGACTAAACTAAAACGACACCTTAGAGTTTTCAAAGACAGTCTTTATAGGAATTACCCACTTTTGTTCTTTGAGTTCTTTGAGTAAAACAAAATAATAGAACATCAGCCTAAAGCATGACAGGTACATCAAATATACTCTGAACTTCCAGGGACAGTGGGAGCTGGGAAAATCTTAAATGTATAAACTGATGTAATTTTAATTAGAATAGAAATGTACAAAAACCAAGAATACAACAACAATAACAAAGCCTCAACCTTCTATTTGGTGTTACCTGGGTTAATGAAGCACGGATTCAGTGATCAGATGTTAAATAATCTAAATATATGAAAGTTACTTAACAGTTCCAAGGTGATTTTAGAGTAGAACAATGGTGTTGATGTAGTTCTTGAATGTTGTTGTTGGTGATGGGTTCTGGAATCCACGGCCAAGAAAGAATGCTTGAGAGGTCTTCCATGCAAAATGGTGATTTTATTAAACCGTGAGGACATGGCAGAAAGAGCTGCCTGAGCAGCTACCTGCTGCTTCCCACTGCCCCAGGATTATGAGGAGCAAGTGATTATATACCTTGGGGTTAGGGGACATAAAGATTAAGGGAGGTTCCAAAAAGACTTTCATATGTTAAAAAGACTCAAGATCCCAGAAGAATGTTATAATCTGCCTATCTCAAGTATTTGTCAATGGGCTGTTGGTTATAAGGAGATTTAATTTTATCTACATTTCCTTTTGCCTTTGTTCCCCACATTGGTGTGTACAGCCAAAAACTTATCTTCCTAATTGCCAGATTCTCAAAGATGTGTGCTTCCCAAAATATATAAATAAGATTATCTTATTAAGATCACATAAAATAATATTGGACTGAAAGTAAAATAAACATCAGTTTTTGAGATCTCGTCTCTCTCCCTACCCCCCAGCTTCCTCTTAGTTTCCCCATTTTTAATGACTGACATACTTGGATATGGCATTTATTTTGGCCTTTCTGGACTGTTTATGCAGCAAAAGATTCTTTAGGGGTGCCTGGCTGACTCAGTTGGTGGAGCATGGGATTCTTGATCTCAGGGTAGTAAGTTTGAGCCCCACGTTGGGTATAGAGATTATTAAAAAAAATTCTTTGATTACTCATCCACATTTCTGTCTTTACTACCATACAAATAAAGTCTGCCTGTTGATCTCCTCTACCCTTAATTACCTCAAGCTAGTTTGAATTGCAGACTGACTGAACATGGAAATAAAAGGCATTTTAAAGTGGGCTACAGTTTTTAACAAAAGGAATCAAAGAAATGACATCTAGATTAGTTTTCCTTCTGTAAAATTGGTTCCTCTTCTTCCTGGCCTACATACTACACTTATTCCCTCCCCTCTGTTTTCTTCATACTAATTGATCCTGTTCATCTTTCAAAACCCAGTTCACTTTCCACTAGCTATCTTTAACATCTTGTTCTTCATTTTTGGAGTTTGAAAATTCAATTGCACTTAAAATTACCTTTCATTTCCTTTATTTCCCTGGGTTTCTGGTGCATACAGGATCCAACAATTAATTCATTGAATCTCTGATTTCCCCCTTCATTTGTACCTGTAGTAAACTTTATTCACTTAGGTTTGTGGCTCACTTGGGTTCAAACCAGTAAATCATAGTCACATCATATTATTAAACAGTGAGGTCATAATTTTTTTTCCTTTGCACATTTTTTATTGTTATGTTAATCACCATACATTACATCATTAGTTTTTGATGTAGTGTTCCATGATTCATTGTTTGTGCATAAAACCCAGTGCTCCACGCAGAACGTGCCCTCTTTAATACCCATCATCAGGCCAACCCATCCCCCCACCCCCCTCCCCTCTAGAACCTTCAGTTTGTTTTTCAGAGTCCATTGTCTCTCATGGTTCATCTCCCCCTCTGATTTCCTCCCCTTCATTCTTCCCCTCCTGCTATCTTCTTCTTCTTTTTTTCTTAACATATATTGCATTATTTGTTTCAGAGGTACAGATCTGTGATTCAATGGCCTTGCACAATTCACAGCGCTCACCATAGCACATACCCTCCCCAATGTCTATCACCCAGCCACCCCATTCCTTCCACCCCCCCACTCCAGCAACCCTCAGTTTGTTTCCTGAGATTAAGAATTCCTCATATCAGTGAGGTCATATGATACATGTCTTTCTCTGATTGACTTATTTCACTCAGCATAACACCCTCCAGTTCCATCCACGTCGTTGCAAATGGCAAGATCTCATTCCTTTTCATGGCTGCATAATATTCCATTGTGTATATATACCACATCTTCTTTATCCATTCATCTGTCGCTGGACATCTTGGCTCTTTCCACAGTTTGGCTATTGTGGACATTGCTGCTATAAACATTGGGGTGCATGTACCCCTTCGAATCCCTACATTTGTATCTTTGGGGTAAATACCCAGTAGTGCAATTGCTGGATCATATGGTAGCTCTATTTTCAACAGTTTGAGGAACGTCCATACTTAAACAGTGAGGTCATAATCTATGGACAGTGTAGATTTGTCTGCCCTAGCACATTGGGACCAGATCTTAGATTTGGTTTTTTAAATCATAAACTTCATTAAATTAAAACAAGCTAAATAGTTAACAAACATACACTTAAGCATTAGACCTATATAGTGCTACCTTGCCCCTGTTGGTGCTGCTTAATTAGGTCTTCTAAGTTGTGTTTCCACTATGATTTCCTAATTAATGTCCACCTTTCCCTTGTTAGTGCTACCATGTCAGTTGAGAGCTGCATTACTTCCCTCCAGAACTACTCCTAAACTTACCGGGTCTTCTTACTTCAATACTTATTCATTTATTTAATATTTATAGTGTTTTTGCTGTATGCCAGCACCTATTTTAGATGTTTAGAAGGCAGAGATGATTTTGCAGTGTTTAGGAGAGACGTTATACTACAATGGGATAAATGTCAGACATTAGAGGAGTATAAAGTAGCCAGATGATGAAAAGAATTTGTTTGCTAAACCAAGGCCTTTGAGCTTTAGCCTGAAAGTACTGGGGAACATTGAAAAATTTCAACAGGGGATAAAATTCAGACCTATTTAGGAAAGGTTACTGTGGTCAGTAAAGAGATTACTTTGGAGGTAGAGCAAGTCGAGAGGCAGGGATCAGCTAAAAGTCTAATGCAATGATCCATCATCTACACTGCTGCCACATTAAATCCTTTTAAAGAGTCTCCTGTCATAGAATCTGAACTTTGAGAGCTGAGACATAGTTTACAGATATTCCAATTCGATTCTTTCATTTTTCACAAAGAGAATAGCGGCTAAAAAGCGTAAAGGGATTTGCTCACGACCTCTAGACAGTCAGTGTTACAACTAATAGTGCTAGAACTCAAGGTTGCAATCAACTTCTTCCAAACTCCTGATCATGTTGATATTTTGACCTCTCCCCATAAATCACAAATGTTCTTAATGGCGTCTGGAATAGTGAATCCTTTCCAGGAGGTTTTCAATTTACTTTCCTCAGATCCAGTGGAGGAATTGTTATATATGGCTGCCATAGCCTTACAAAACAGATTTCTTTTTTTTTTTTTGAGTGAACAATTTTTATTGAAACCCTCAAAGATTAAAGAGGACCAAATGGTGAGTTTGGGTACCATAACAGAAAATCTCACCTAACTGTACCATCATTCACAGGAATGAACAAACCCAAACACGACAAAATTCAAATTCTCATGTAATTGCTACAAGTGAATGTAAATGAGCTAATCATTTTATCATAACCTTTCTTTAATCATACGAAAAAGGGAATTTACATGGCATAACAAAAGATATGCAAAACTTAATGAAAACACAATTCTCTTAAATTTTTCAAACTTTTTTTAAAGATAACCGTAAAGATATTTTTTTTATTTTTAAGAATTTTATTTATTTGTTTGACAGAGAGACACAGCGAGAGCAGGAGCACAAGCAGCGGGGGTGGGAGAGGGAGAAGCAGGCTTCCCGCCAAGCAGAGAGCCCGATGCGGGGCTCGATCCCAGGACCCTGGGATCATGACCTGAGCCGAAGGCAGACGCTTAACAACTGAGCCACACAGGCGCCCCTTCAAACTTATTTTTATAGGATGCAGAATGCACTTGAAATGATTAAATGACTTAAGCTGATTCTTTTTTTATTGCAAACTACAAAACAGATTTCTTAAATAAAAAGACTTGAAAGTTGAAATGATTCCTTGGGGGCGCCTGGGTGGCTCAGTTGGTTAAGCGACTGCCTTCGGCTCAGGTCATGATCCTGGAGTCCCGGGATCGAGTCCTGGGATCGAGTCCCACATCAGGCTCCCTGCTCGGCGAGGGGCCTGCTTCTCGCTCTAACCCTCCCCGCTCTCATGTACTCTCTCTCTCTCTCATTCTCATTCTCTCAAAAATAAATAAATAAATCTTAAAAAAAAAATGATTCCTTGGATCCATGGGCTGCAGAAGGAATGTTGTGTTAGCGGGCATGAAAATAACATTAATCTTGTTGTACTTCCCCATCAGAGCTCTTGCGTGACCAGGGGTATTTTCAATGAACAGTCATATTTTGAAAGGAATCCTTTTTTCTGAGCATATGTCTCAACAGTGGGCTTAAAATTTTCAGTAAGCCATGTTCTAAATGGATATGCTGTCATCTAGGCTTTGTTCTTCCATTTATAGAGCACAGGCAGAATAGATTTAGGGCAATTCTTAAAGGCTCTAGGATTTTTGGAATGGCCAGTGAGCATTGGCTTCAACATTAAGAACTACTTGAATATCAAGATAGGTTTAACAGATTATTCAAGTGTAATAATTGTTTCTTGTTTGTCCTTTTCCTTTTTGCTTTTAAATGAGTTCACATTTCTTTAGGCCCAAAGGATTCTATATCAAAGTGTTGAAATATTTATGGATTTGATCTCAGAACCATTGTAATCTTTTAAAAATTATGTACACAAGCTAGGAAAGGTCTGAGAAGCCTGTAGGTGGGGAAATGTTAGATTAACTTTTGAGAGGCACATGAATTTTGGAAACTACACATCAATGACTGATATAAATTCTAGGAAAACTGTGGAAGTTTGATATTGGACCCTCTACAATCAGGCTTTATGATAAAATATGTTTGTTTTACCTATCACTAAGGTTTTTGTGCATCCTCAACTCTAGTTATACAAGATTGTTCACCTTCCACAACTCCATTCTTTGGCTCAAACTCTTCTTGTCACCAGGCATTCCATCTAGTGCTGCCTGTGGAAATCCCACTCTTCATGGCTTACTTCAACAGCATCTTAAACATACCTCAAGCTGGAATTAATGTCTCTCTTTTTTGTTCCTCTTGTATACCATGAGTACATCCATCATAAGACATAGAATCTTTGCTTCCTTAGTCGCATACAGGCCATTAAGTCACACAAGTTGAAACTGGAAGGAAGGGCTCTCTAAGATAATCCCATTTTCTTCCTTATATCTGCAAGTTTTGAGAACAGGAATCAAGTCACATGTGTTTTTTTAATTTCTGACTTGCCTTCTTCCTTCATCAAAATCCCTAATTTAGGGCACCTGGGTGGCTCAGTTGATTAAGCGACTGCCTTCGGCTCAGGTCATGATCCTGGAGTCACGGGATCGAGTCCCGCATCGGGCTCCCTGCTCAGCAGGGACTCTGCTTCTCCCTCTGACGTTCTTCCCTCTCGTGCTCTCTATTTCTCATTCTCTCTCTCTCAAATAAATAAATAAAATCTTTAAAAAAAAATCCCTAATTTAATGATTGGGAAGGGCATCCCCTCCAGAATCCTGAAATAGCATACCTTAAGAAGTTTTAATATAAGAATTCATGTGTAAAATTTTATTGGATTATTTCACCCTGTGGTACATTTTGTAGATCTAGTTAAAGCTTTGATTTTGGAACCATGTACGGTTTTAGGTTTATCTAGAGACATCATAAACGTCCATGTGGAATTTAGACATCTTTCAACAGATTATCAGATGGCATTTGTTTTTTAGTAGTTGGAACCAAATCATCCAAAGCAACATACATTATGCAACTTGTTCCTCACTAATATTCAACTATATTTAAACATCAAATACACTAAGTCTCTCATTTTTCTCGATTGTTGTAGGTGTATCTCTAAGAGTGTGCCCCTCAATTAAAAAACGAGAAAACAGCTTTGAAAACGTATTCTGTTTAACAAGAGAGAAACTCCTACTGTTGACTCTTAATTATTACAGCTGACTCTACGTTATTTTATTAATTTATCCCAGCAGGTGTCAGTGCTGAGTTGAGGCAAAATCCTTTTTCCAACTGTAAAATTTTAATTTAGAAGATATGAATTGGTCTGGCGATGAGAAAAGATACTTAGATACTTAGATCGCGGATTTATTTATTTCTTAGGAGTTCAAAATTCATTCCTTGGGGCTTCAAAAGAGACGGGGTCTCGCTATGTTGCCCAGGCTGGAGTGCAGTGGCTATTCACAGGCGCGATCCCACTACTGATCAGCACGGGAGTTTTGACCTGCTCCGTTTCCGACCTGGGCCGGTTCACCCCTCCTTAGGCAACCTGGTGGTCCCCCGCTCCCGGGAGGTCACCATATTGATGCCGAACTTAGTGCGGACACCCGATCGGCATAGCGCACTACAGCCCAGAACTCCTGGGCTCAAGCGATCCTCCTGCCTCAGCCTCCCGAGTAGCTGGGACTACAGGCGCGCGCCACCGCGCCCGGCGCTCGAGAGCAGCGCAAGTTGACACTAGAGGCTGAGTTGCGGTGACGTCACCAGCTGTGCCGGCCTAGAATGTTTCCAAGACCGCTCGATTCACTCCCTCGAAACCGCGTAGTCGCACAGCGTTCGCGTCATTTGTCAGCACTGCATTCTGGGTAAACCGTGTCTCAAAAATTTGAAGAGCGCATGCGTTCGCTACTTCTTTCCTTTTGCCTCGTTGCATCCGAGAGAGCAAGATGGGTCACCAGCAGCTCTACTGGAGCCATCCGAGGAAATTTGGCCAGGGTTCTCGTTCTTGGTGAGAAACAGAATGTGGTTTTAGGGAAGGGTTGTACTGGGTTGTGACGCGGCCAGAACTCATGGAGAGGAGTCCGCGGCGGCGCGTGGGGGTAGACCGACCCTGGAGCTGTGACTGCCGCCATTACGGGCCTCTGACGGGTCAGGGAAGACCCGCGGTGAGAGTGGTACCCCCGAGTGCGGAATCTTTCCATTTCTGCGGCCTGCAGTAACGCCATCTCTCTTCTTACAGCCGCGTCTGCTCAAACCGGCACGGTCTGATCCGGAAATACGGCCTCAATATGTGCCGCCAGTGTTTCCGTCAGTACGCGAAGGATATAGGCTTCATTAAGGTACGCGGCCGCGGATGCCTTCTCCGGGTTCTGTGTGTGAGCGGGAAAAGTTCAGATATTTCCTTATTTTGAGCTTTCGACCAACACCGTTTTCCTCTTTGTCTTAGTTGTTAACAGCGCTTTTTGGGGTATCGGACGCCACTGTTAAAGAGCTTTGGCAGGGTAATGGGATAGATTTTACAGTCTAACCCCTTTTTACCAGTGTCCGTCAGTTTTAGAAAACACTGGAAATTAAGTTTTAGATCTCTCTAATCGTATCTAGACATTTTCCAGCAAAATACATGTGTTGGCTACTGCCCCGAGATGTGGGATAGCATCATACACTGGCATGAGCTTGAGGATGATTGGGGCCAGATAGACCTTCTTAGGATTCAGATAGAAATCGCCTATTTAATAATAGTCCAGTGACTTTAGTCCAGTCACATTAAGTTCCGTTTCTGCCTGAGAAAAATAAATGGCAAGGTTGTTGCAAATCTGTATATGTGGAGCTGTCTTGACTCCTAAAAATCAGTTAAGTGCTAGAGTGTTTTCTTCCCTCTGTGGTGAAAACTACCACTTTCTTGGCCCTTCGTGATGATACAGTTGCTGGTGTTAAAGTATGATCTCTGTTAGACACAAAGTATCTTAAGCTTAGACTTTTAGTTTTGACCAGACACTTAGCACGTATATGCTTGTTACAATGTGGAAGTTCATATATCTCCTTCAGCGGGATGGGACGTGTTGATCAGTGTATCAGTGATGAGAATGGACTCAGGCTCTTGAGCTATTAACTTTGTGTCCCAAGTTTCTCAGAGGTTAAGATTAAATGAGTTAATTTATGAACGGTCCCTATAGTAGTGTCTCTCACACATTAAATACCAAAGTATTAGCTGTGTAGTTACCTACTTAACCAGCCTGAGGTTTTGGTAAAGATTATTTTATGTAGTAGTGTCTTTCTAGTGGGGAATTCTTTGAGGGAAGAAGTGAATGCTGATGCTAAAGTTTACAGTCTTAAATTGTTGTGGTTTGTGGGATAGCTTGTTGTAAGCATTCAGTAACTATTTAAGCTATTTAGAGCTTGGTAGCTAGTTTGGGTCGGTCAGATTTCCAGTTTAAACCTCATCCTTCCATAATAAGCACCAGTGTTTGTGAGAATAAAATGGGTATTTAAACATTTTGAATTAATAGATTTCTTGTCTGTCTTTTCTTTTTCAGTTGGATTAAGTGAACTTCCTTGAATTGGTCATCCAAGATAACCTACGTTAACTGCAGATAACCAGGATACCTACTTCAATGTCAACTCATTGTACATAAAATAAAAAATACTCCAATTATGAGTGCTTTAATGTGAATGGAATGGTCAATTGATTATAGGAATCTCCTTTTTAAAATGTACTATTTTCTCAGCAGTTCATCTTCAACATATGTGGCTTAATTTCCTTCAGTTATATAAAAGTACTCATGCTGAACTCTGATAAAAATGCCAATGTTGTTATTATATTTCAAAAAAACCTTTTTTATTACATAAAGTGACTTCTATATATAGGAGCATCTAGCATATAACTTGAGACAACTGTCTCAAGTAATTGATTTGCTACAGTGAGCTAGGCAATAGAAATAAAACTGTTGAGATACGTTTTTTTTGAAAAAAGATATATCACTGAAACCTTGGCATTGCCCAGAGGTGGGGAGATAGCAGTCCTAGCTTTTGGGGTAATTCACAGATAAAATCTTGCAAGTTTCTCAAATGTTTGTATGTGGAAAGGGGGCACCAGTGATTAAAAGTTCATGGGTCTTGGGCACCTGGGTGGCTCAGGCGTTTAAGCGTCTACCTTCAGGCCAGGTCGTGATCCTGGGGTCCTGGGATGGGGCTCCCAGCTCAATGGGGAGTCTGCTGTTCCCTCTACCCGCCCCCCCAGTGATCTCTCTCAAATCTTTTTTTTTTAAAAAAAAAAAGCTCTTGGGTCTTGTCCACAAGATAAACTTTAATGAGGCAAGGATGGAAGGAGGGAAACAAGTCTGTTGGAATAGTTAGGCAAGTGGTCTTGGCTAGGGCTAGGACGAAAGGGAGTGGTTGAAGCAGTCTGCAAACATGGCTTTTGAAGAGCAAGATGACAGGATTTGTTGAAGGCTTGGATGTGGAAGATAGAGGATTCTAAGGGTTGGCCTGAGCAATGGTAAGGCTATAGTTCTTACAGAGCTAGGACTGAAAAAAATGGTTTGGGGAAGAGTTAAGTTTGGGGCATAGTAAGTTGAAAGTGCTTCTAGACTTTCATATGGAGCTCCCAAGTCGGTAGGCATTTGTGTACATTCCTCTGGAATCCTTGGGAGCTTGGGGCTGCTTGTACGATTTCAGTTGTCCTCAGAATATGAATAATTGCTAATTTGGGATCTCATCATCGTGACTAGAGATCCAATTCCTAAAATCTAGGGAGTAAATAATATATGAACAGGACTGTTCTGGGTTACTCCTGGGAAGATGAACAGACTGAAGGAGAGCCAAGGTAATGGTATACTAGAAGCCAAGCAGGGAGTGATGAGCTAACTGCTTCTGATACACTTGGGTTGATACCGTGTCCTCTCAGGAGGGGGAAGTGTGGCTGGAAACAAGTGGAAAAAACAACTGGTGGTTAAGCTAGCTGCAAACTTCAAAAACGACAAATGTATTGTTACTGTAGGAGGTCATGGAAGTTGGGGACAACTGAAGCTTAACTTTCATGAGCTTTATAGTAAATCCACCTTTGCTCCTAACCTTGAGGCCCAAGAGTATGGGATAATAAGCTGCAGTCGCTGCTGGGGAAATGTCTGGGGAAGAGCCAGGTTTAAACTGGCTAGGGAGACGTAAAGAATATTGGAAGAAAAGCTTGAAGATGTAGGAGTTTCTGGTAATGGAATGGAGCTGCTTTTGCAGATAGGGTGGGTAAGACCTGTGTTACCTGAGCAAATGTGGAAATTTTGGTTAAAGATCAGATAGGCTCACGCACCTAATGATTTAGGTAAATGAGGTTGTGAGATGGGTGGTTTGATATGACACTTGGATGAGCTGAACTCTTCGTGGGATGGCGCTGTGTAAATGTTCCCATATGTATTGTGCATTCACCGAGGGGATGTGCCCTAACCAGTCCTGGCTCTGTGTGTATGTGGTGGGAGTGAGTGGGAAGTTTGGTGTGAAAGGTGGTCTGGCTTCTCTACTAGGAATTGAATAACTTAACTGCTTAAGACTTAAATGTCTGTGCCAGACCTGCCAAGTGCCTTAAGTGCATTATTTTTTTCAAGTCTTTTTCAAGGTTTTTGAGACTTTTTCATAGACATGCTCATTACACCACTGAGATAACAGGCTTAGAAATGCAGTAATTTCATTACCAAAGTCTACCCAACTAAAGGGATCAGAACTGGTCTAGAACTCTAGTCTGTCTGATATCAAAGCTGATGTTCTCAATGCCCACTATATGCTCTTCCCCAAAAACAATTAGATTAAGGCAGGAACTATTTCCATGTTTACCACAGCACATAGGTGCCTTGTATATTAATAGTAGTCCCTAATTATTGAAAAGTTAAATTACCTACTAAAAGTTCAATGATGTTGATGGCAAAATTGATATATCCTATGAGAGAAATCTCATTGGAGCATAGAGAATACATTCTTAGGTTTGGGTCCCTTGACTTAATAAATTAGCTCTGTATGGGATCTGTCAAAGAACCTGTCAAGAATTTTACTTAGCTTATTACTGAAATCAGTAAACTGTTTCAGCCCATTCAAACAATTCAGAACATCCCTACTAGGTGAATCAAGGATGTTGAAATGAGCTTAAAAATAAATGTAAAATTGACCTTTTCAACGGGAGAGGGAAGTAAATTATCCACTGGATAGAATTAGAAGTTGTCTATGGGCAAGGATCATTTATGTACAACTTTCAGGGTTGTAGACTAGCTCAAACACAAAGGCTTGGAGTCCCTTACCCCAAGATTGTGCTAGATAAAAGCTCTGCTTTCCATGAAAGAAACCCAGCAAACTTTTGGTCCATTTCAAAATCTTTCACAATTTTTCTCCACAGACTTTCAGGTTTTTACCTATAATTGGTAAAATTTTCAAGTGCATGTTTTGTGCCAGGCACAGTTCTTAGTGCTTTATTGGAATTATACTCTTTTGTTGTGAGGTATAACTCCTATTTTGCAAATGAGGTGACCGAGCCAAAAAGAATAAGTAACTTTACCAAGGTAGTATTGTAAGTGAGGTTCAAACCAGGTAGAGTATCTCCAGAACTACTCTTACCATTAAACTGTAAATGTCCAACAATTATGAAAAGCCTTGGTAGATTTTAGTAGTCTACAAAATAACTTAGAGAAATAAATTTCAATACAAAGTAGAAAATTGTATATGTGGTACAATTTCACAATGGTAGAAAAAAAAAGGCACAGAAAAAACAGAAGGAAACATACCAGTATATTAGCAGTGATTGCCTTTGGGTGATAGATAACTGGATTTGAAGTGGTCAGATTTAAGATTTATTTTGGGGCCCGGTATCCAGCGAGTACTGCAGTATCTAGTGCCCCAGGTACCAATATTGCTAATGAGGCTTCCGCTCCTTCCCAAACAGCTCATTCCATTTTTAAACTGCTCTGTTAGCAAGTTCTTTCTTATCCTTGGTGTGATTCTTTCCATTGATTTCCACCCATTGATATTAATTCTACATGGTCTGGTACAAAACAAGTCTAATCTCTTTTCTGCAAGAAAAAAGGTTTAAATATTTAGGCATGGGGGCTCTCATGTTCTCCCAGAATCTTCTTATTTTAGGTTAATTTGTGATTATTTCAATGGTCCCTCATAGGACATGATTTAAAGCTATCTCTAGTGTTCTCTGAATTAATTCCATTCCATCTAGATCCCGATAGTGCCTGACATGACACGTTTCATAGGGCAGGCATGCAGTAGAAATTTGTTGAATGAATGAATGAGCAGATTTGATTGATTTTGATTTGGTTGGGCATCAGTGTGTCTTCATTTTCCATGGGCCCTCTATTACCATTACAGAAAGTCCAGAGACCATAGCCTTGGACAGCTATCTCCATGGCTAATACCCCTGACAGCTTTAAAGCAGTCTGCTTTGCATAACCTCTGCCTAGGACATAGTTCTTGTTGAAAACTATCCTTCAGAATTGGTACCTTAGAGATGTGGGCTTTTAGGTAGGCAAAACAAAGCTCTTCTAGGGGTATAATTAAGAAGGGTTTACCAAGGTGTTTGAATTTCCTGAATATCCACATAAGTTGAAAAAAAGGAAGAAGAGAAGGCTGAACTACTAGGTGTTTCTCAAGGGTTAATTTAGAAAATTAAAGGCCCAATTTGTTGATATCACTGAGTATATGTGTATATAGGAGCCAAAGATTAGATTATTACCTGTGCTAGTTGCAGGTGTCCTTTGTCTTTCAGAGCTTTAACAGAATTGAGATTGGAAGTGACAAGCTTAATCTAGATGGGCTAATTATCATTTAATGTCTCAATTTAAAGTCATTTGGTTAATTAGAAAATAATTTAAAGAAGCCAGGACTGACTTTTTTGTTTACTGAAAATTCTTTTGTTAAGTTTAGCCCATTATGTGTGTCGATGGTGACCACTCCCTTGAGCTGATTCCAGACTGGACCTTCTGATTCCTGTAAACAAATGCTGGATTCCCTGACCGATGTGTTGAAGGCCTGTAGAACCATAGTGCCTTCCTTTTCCCTCCATCACTTCTGACACCAACCCCCCCTCCCCCACTCCAGTTGCCCCCATTGTTCTTCTTAGTCCCCTTAGCCTCTGACACCTTTCCATCTGCTTAGAAAGAGATCTCCGCCTGCCTGTTGTTTGAGAACCACTGATCTTGGAGCAAGGACTAAAGTGTCACTGGATCTGGAAGTGGCTGGTGTGGATCTCAAGTGGACTCCATCCCTGGAGTTCAGAGGACACATTTAAAGAAACTGTGCTCTGGGCTAAAATGACCAACAATTGCCTTCTCTTTGGGATGTGTGCCATTGGTCACTCGCCTGGAATCCTTTCCTCAGACCCTCACCCTCCCATCTTGCTGTGGGTGACTCCTCCAGTGTCACCAGTGCTTTTTTAAAGATTTTATTTATCTGACAGAGACACAGCGAGAGAGGAAACACAAGCAGGGGGAGTGGGAGAGGGAGAAGCAGGCTTCCTGCTGAGCAGGAAGCCCGATGTAGGACTCAATCCCAGGACCCTGGGACCATGACCTAAGCTGAAGGCAGATGCTTAACGACTGAGCCACCCAGGTGCCCTCACCAGTGCTTTTGATATCCTTGGTCAGCTCCCTTTGTCAGACAGCAGGGTGCCACTCAGCTGTTTTATTGTAAGACTTTCGTTAATTCACATAATCTTAAAATATTCTTATAATAGCATTTACCAATAAGAAAGGGAGGGGTGAATGTCCATTGACAGAGATTGACCAGAGTGGCTGGGGTCTGGAGGAAAGGGAGGAGTGAAGTGTCTGAAAAGGTGAGGATAGAGTGGGGCTAGTGCTAAGAGAAAAACCATGCCTTCTGGGGCGCATGGGTGGCTCAGTCAGTTAAGCCCCCAGCTCTTGATTTCAACTCAGGTCATGATCTTGGGGTCCTGGAATCGAGCCCCACTTCAGGCTCTACACTAAGCAGCGAGTCCGCTTTGGGGTTCTCTTTCCCTCTGCCCTTCCCCCTGCTCACGTACACACACTCTCTCTAAAATAAGTAAGTAAATAAATAAGTAAATCTTTTAAAAAAATCATGCCTTCTTTCTGCTTGTATATTACCATGGTTCTGGGGCCAGTAATGCAGGATCTCATTGATTTCTCTGACCATAGTTTAGGACAGGTCCAAATTCAGGAGCTGACTTTGTAACCTCTTACTCTGTATAATCCAGGTTTCATAATAGGATCTCTGTGGGTGTGTTTAGGTTTTAGATGTTGCAGCAATGAAAGGAAAGAACAGTTTTGTTTAATAAAGTTGTAAGAGTGTAAGTACCAGTAGCCTCATGCACATTATACAACCCAATAATAATTACGCTGATCGTGTAAACAGCTCCCCTGTGTAGACTAGCTGAGCCTCCATCACCAAACATCAAGCATTAACAGCAGGCGCTACAAAAATCAATAAGCCTTCACCCAGGGAACCAAAGATATGTAGGTTACTAAAACTCCTAACAGTTACCCATAAATAATAATATCTCATTATATTAATGCTAAAGGAGGTTTTGTTTTATTTCTTAAACAATAAAGAGATTACACATTAAAGCAATAATTGACAAAGTGATAAACATTCATGGCAGCAAAGACAAATCAATAAAAGCACAAAATAAGAAATGGAACCTGTTTCTTGGCAATCTCATTAGCTGAACTTCATAGACTGAGTCTGGTTTACCTTGTGTTCTCTTTTTATATACCCACAAATTCCATTTTATGATGACATTTGTGCATCTGTTCTTCCTTTGATGCTAATTAACTCCTATTACTATTCATGAAGATTAAGTGTGGACATCTAGCACTGATGATGTATTCAGCCAATCACCACAGGAAAAGATTTGTGCAAATAAGTTCAAATATGGAACTTTTCTTGTAGGTAATCTCTTTAAACACAATTTCCTTTAAAGTTTTTTTTCCATAGTCAGGAGCCTTTGTTATCTGTTTCCTGAGTATTCTAGCTTCCTTATTACCAAGGGAGCAAATCATGACATTGAGTGCTCCTCATTTGGGTCCTTCATTATAGGTTTTCTAAATAATCTTATCCTTTGTTACTGACTTTAATTTGTTCTTGAAAACCCTGCCACAAAGTTAAAAGCTGTTAAATTAAAAAAAATTCATTAATTTTATTGGAAAACTGTTATGATGTATTCCATTACACCACCAGATTCTCAAATAGTTTTCACAAATAGAAAAATATACCAATTAAGCAATTAAAGAAAGCTTATGAAAGTTAACAATTTAAAAAGATGCTGACACCAACTGGTGTACTGAAATTCAATTCTGGCACAGATTCCCGAATTTAAAGAGTGTAATCTCAAAGCACTATGGAGTGAGTGTCTTGGCCATCCCAACGGGTTGCTTTTTCTGGAGACCAGTGTCCTATTTTCACTGATGCTTTCCCTGCTCCTGTGTTCCTGCACCATTCAGGCTCTTGATCCAAGAGTTTTAGGCCTGCAGATAGAGGTATGTAGCATTTCTTAGACTAAAACCCTGAGATGACTGACCATTCAATCTCAATAGCACACTGAGGAAAAACAAAAGTGAGTAAAACCAAACTGTCAAGGGATCAGAGTTGAGAACATTATTTACGGAGTGAACTGTCAGTAAGAATATCTTTTGTGTGTTTGCCACATTATCTTTTATTGACACTTATTCTTCCAACTCATTCTAAACCTTTAAAAACTGGTCTGTCTCTTTAAAATTTTTTTTAAAGAATTTGAGTACAGTTGACACACGATGTTGCATTAGTTTCAAGTGTACAATATGGGGATTCAACTTCTCTAAACATTATGCTATGCTTACCACAAGGGTAGCTACCATCTGTTATCATACAACACTATTACACAACCATTGGCCATATTCCCTATGCTGTGCCTTTTATTATTGTGACTTACTCATTTTATAACTGGAAGCCTGTATCTTCCACTCCCTGTCACCTGTGTTGCCCATCCTCCACTACCCGCATTCTTCTCTGGTAACCATAGATTTATTCTCTGTATTTATAGGTCTTATTCTGCTTTTTGTTTGTTTATTCTTTTCTTTTTTAGATTCCATATATAAATGACATCATATGGTAGTTACCTCAGTCTGACTTATTTCACTTAGCGTAATACCCTCTAGGTCCACCTAGATTGTTGCAAATGGCAAGATCTCATCCTTTTCTATGGCTGAGTAATATTCCATTGCATGCTTGCTCGTGTGCACGTCTGTTTGTGTGTACACCAAATCTTCCCTATCCATTCATTTATCAATGGACACTTAGATTGCTTCCATATCTTGGCTATTGTAAATAAAGCTGCAATAAACATAGGGGTGCACCTATCTTTTCAAATTAGTGTTTTTGTTTTCTTTGGGTAAATACCCAGAGGTGGAATTATTGGATCATATGGTAGTTCTATTTTTAATATTTGAGGAACCTCCATACTGTTTTCCACAGTGGCTGCACCAATTTACATTCCCACCAACAGTGCATGAGAGTTCCTTTTTCTCCACGTCCTCATCAACACTTGTTATTTCTTGTCTCTGATTTTAGCCATTCTCACAGGTGTAAGGTGATACCTCATTGTGGTTTTGGTTTTCATTTCCCTGAAGATTAGTGATGTTGAACATCTTTTCATGTGTCTCTTGGCCATCTGTATGTCTATTCAGGTCCTCTGCCCATTTTTAAAGCAGATTTTTTGTTTCTGGTGTTGTGTAAATTCTTTATATATTTTGGATATTAACACCTTATCAGATATATCATTTGTAGATTTCTTCTCCCATTCACTAGATTGCCTTTCTGTTTTATTGATGGTTTCCTTTGCTGTGCAAACACCTTTTATTTTGATGTAATCCCTTTTATTTTGTTTCCCTAGCCTCAGGAGATGTATCTAGAAAAACGTTGCTATAGCTGGTGTCAGAGAAATGACTGCCTGTGCTCTCTTCTAGAATTTTCATGGTTTCAGGTCTTACATTTAGGTCTTTAATCTATTTGGATTTATTTTTGTGTATGGTGTTAGAAAGCAGTCCAGTTTCATTCTTTTGCATATAGTCATCCAGTTTTCCCAGCACCATTTATTAAAGAGACTGTATTTTCCCCATTGTATATTCTTGCCTCCTTTGTCATGATTAATTAACCATATAGGTGTGGTTTTATTTTTGGGCTCCCTATTTTGTTTAATTGATCTGTGTGCTAAACTTTTTTTAAAATTTGAGATGTAATTGACAAATATTATTGTGTAAGCTTCAGGTGTACCACATGTTGATTGATACATTACATATTGCATTATGATTATTGTAGCATTAGCTAACATGTCCAACATTTCACATAATTATCATTTCATTCTGTGGTGAGAACATTTAAGATCTAGTTTCTTAGGAACTTTGAAGTATATAATACAGTATTGTTGTAATCACAATGCTGTGCATTAGATCCTCCGAACTTACTCATCTTCTGACTGCAAGTTTGTACCCTTTGAGCGACTTCTCCCTGATTCCCCTATCCCACAGCCTCTGGCAACCACCATTCTATTCTCTCTTTCTACCAGTTTGGTTTTTTCAGTTTGCACATATAAATAATATCAAAAAGTATTTGTCTCTCTCGGTCTGACTTATCTTACTTAGCATAATACCTTCAAGGTTCCATCCACGTCACAAATGGCATAATTTCCTTCTTTCTCATGGCTGAATAATACTCATTGTATATATATATATATATTCTTTATCCATTCATCCCCTTGATAGATGCTTATGTTATTTTCATATTTTGGCTATTGTGAATAATGCTACAAAACATTGGGATACAGGTATCTCTTGATATCCTTTCATTTCTGTTGGATATATATCTAGAAGTGGGATATCTGGATCATATGATAGTTCTATTTTTAATTTTTTGAGGAAACTCCATACTGTTTTCCATAGGGGCTGCACCAGTTTGCATTCCACTAACAGGGCACAAGGGTTCTCTTTTTCTCCACAGCTTTGTCAACACTTGTCATCTCTTGTCTTTAATGATAGCCATTCTAACAGGTGCGAGGTGCTACGTCATTGTGATTTTGATTTTCATTTTCCTGATGATTAGTGATGTTAAGATAAGTTTTCATGTATTTGTTGGCCATTTGTATGTCTTTTTTTGAGAAATGTCTATTCATTTCCTTCTCCCATTTTTAATTGGGTTGTTTGTTTATTTGTTATTGAATTGTATGAGTTCTTTGTATTTTTTTTTTAAAGATTTTTCTTTACTTACTTGACACAAAGAGAGAGAGAGAGAGCAGGAGTGAGCACAAGTAGGGGGAGTGGCAGAGAGAGAGGGAGGAGGCTCCCCACTGAGCAGGGAGCCGGATGCAGGGCTTGATCCCAGGACTCGGGGATCATGACCTGAGCCAAAGGCAGGTGCTTAACCATCTGAGCCACCCAGGCGCCCCACATGAGTTCTTATTTATTTATTTATTTATTTATTAAAGATTTTATTTATTTGACAGAGAGAGACACAGCGAGAGACAGGAACACAAGCAGGAGGAGTGGGAGAGGGCGAAGCAGACTCCCCATTGAGAAGGGACCCCGATTCGGGGCTCGATCCCAGGACCCCGGGACCATGACCTCAGCTGAAGGCAGATGCTTAACGACTGAGCCACCCAGGCGCCCCATGAGTTCTTTCTTAAAAAAGATTTATTTATTTTAGAGAGTGAGAGAGAGAACGTGTGAGTGGTGGGGGAGGGGCAGAGGGAGAGAATCTTCAAGCAGATTCCCTGCTGAGTGCAGAGACTGACTCAGGGCTCAATCTCAGGACCCATGAGATCATGACCTGAGCCAAAATCAAGAGTTAGATGCTTAACCGACCGAGCCACCCAGGCACCCCATGAGTTCCTTATATATTTTATATATATAAATATATATATAAATAATATATATATTATTTATATAGTACTATCAAATATATGATTTGCAAATATTTTCTCCCATTCTTTAGGTTACCTTTTCATTTTGTTGATTGTTTCTTTTGCTGTGCTGAAGCTTTTTGATGTAGTCCCACTTGTAGATTTTTGCTTTCATTGATGGTGCTTTTTGTTTCATACCTGAAAAATCATTGCCAAGACCAATATCAAGTTTTCTCCTGTGTTGTCTTCTAGGAATTTTATGGTTTCAAATCTTATGCTTGTTTTTAATCCACTTTGAGTTACTTTTTGTGTGTGGTGTAAGACAGAGGTCCAATTTATTTTTTTGCCTGTAGTTATCCAGTTTTCCCAGCATGGTTTATTTCTTTTTTTTTTTTTTTAAGATTTTATTTATTTATTTGACAGAGAGAGAGAGCACAAGCAGGGGGAGTAGCAGAGGGAGAGGGAGAAGGAGGCACCCCGCTGAGCAGAGATCATGGCCTGAGGTGAAGGCAGACACTTAAATGACTGAGCCACCCAGGCGCCCCACCATTTATTTTAGAGACTATCCTTTCTCCTTGAATATTCTTGGCTCCCTTGTCAAGTATTAGTTGACTGCACCATACTGTTTTGATTACTATAGCTTTTTAGCTTGAAATCAGGGAGTGCAATGCCTCCAGCTTTATTCTTTTTTAGGATTGCTTTGGCTATTTTGGGTCTTTTGTGGTTTCATACAAATTTTAGGATTGTTCTATTTCTGTGAGAAATGCCACTGGGGTTTTGATAGGTATTGTGTTGATCTATAGATGACTTTGGGTAGTATGGACATTTTAACAATATTAATTGTTAACAATATTAATTCTTCCAGTCCGTGTATATGGGATATCATTCCATTTATTTGTGTCTTCTTTCTTTCATTAATGTTTTATAGTTTTCAGTGTACAATCTTTTTCCCCCTTGGTTAGACTTATACATAAGTGTTTTATCATATTGACACTGTTGCAAATGGGATTGTTTACTTAAAATTGCTTTCAATTAGTTTGTTGTTAGTGCATAAAAATACAACTGATTTCTTATGTTGTTCTTGTATCCTGCAACTTTGCTGAATTCATTTATCAGTTCTAGCTCTAACAGGTTTGTGTGTGTGTGTGTGTGTGTGTGTGTGTGTGTGTGTGTGTGTTTGTAGTCTTTAGGGTTTTCTGTAGATAATATCCTGTTGTCTGCAAACAGACAACTTCTTTTTTTCTTCTGAGAGAATGAGAGGGAGAGCGCAGGTGTGCACAAGTGGGATGGGGGAGGGGCAAAGGGAGAGGGAGAGAGAGAATCTTAGGCTAGCTCCACGCCCAGCAAGGAGACTGTCCTGTGGTTCTCACAACCCTGAGATCATGACCTGAGCCCAAACCAAGAGCTGGTTGCTCAACCAATTGAGCCACCCAGGTGCCCTGTTGAGCCACGTTTTTCTTTGTGAGCTCCTGTGTGTATGTATGTCATGAAATCTGTTTTTTTCCTCTTGTTAATACATCTGTTATCAGCTTGATTTGCAGGCCCCAGCCACTGAAACTTGGAAAGTAGGGGAAGAGTTGTTTTGTCCTCTACTACAAACTCCAACAGCTCCTCTCTCTCTTTATTCTCCTGCAGCTGAATGGGACTACTTCCTGCCTCAGGATAAACTGTTTCTGCCCATCTCCCCACCCTCAGTTCAAAGCACCTCTCCATCTCCCCAATGGCTTCTCAAGATATTGTCTGTGTTTCGATGTTTTCGCTTTATAGTTCCTCCAGAGTTGATCTGGGAGTCAGGAGTCCTCATGAGTTCAGTGTCGGTGGGAAATGGAGCTGGAACGCTGGTATTCTTAATTTGTTCTTTCTGTGGAGACAATAAGGTTGCAATGCTCTTGGGAATATCTATAATAAGGAGTGATGCTTAGACTTTGTAGGAGATCTTAGGAATGGGGGAGAGGTGGGTCTCAAATGTAATAAAAGAATTTTCTTTTTATCTTTGATCACAAAGTCTTTAGGCTCAATTCTTACTCTATTATTATGAGATATTATAGTTATATGTTTTATATAATGGGAGAATAATAATGATATCATCATCATTTGTTGAGGGTTTTGTAGCCATCTGTCTCTGCCAGAGACTTTTAAATCCTCACAAAAGCTCTGAGAGGGAAGAGCTTAATTTCTTATTTTACACATAAGTAAATTTGAGGCTCAGAGAAGTCAGGTCAATTGCCCAGAAGTAGAGCTGGGATTTGAATTCAGGCTGTCTGACTTCAAAGGGTAAGGTCTTAATTACACACTGCCCTGCAGACAAAGCACATGGGGATGTTAAGTAAATTGTGGTCCCCCCCCCCGCCCCCCTCCACAGTGATGTCTTAGTAACTCTGGGTACCGTTTGGTTGTATGAGTTTCCACATCTATGCTATGCTATGTTTTTGGAATATCCTTATTATATAAGGAAAGGAGAAGTAACCACTGTGCTTAGCAGTTTGTCTATAATATGGTATCTGAGGTTCCCGACCATGCTGGAAAAAAGCATGATTCATCCAGGCTGGCTTAAGCAGGTAATTGGAAGATCATAGGGTTCTCTGGGCCTATAGGTCACCCCTTCAATGACACTCAGGGTGTGTGGCTCAGACATGAGGCTGAAACCCTGGCTGGATGGCTGTGTTGTCCTTTCTCTTGTAGACTGAGTCTGGGGACTTCGGAGAAATTCAAAGGGACTTATATCTCTTTTTCTTTCTGCTACCTGATTTCCACTCTTTTCCCAAATTGCCTGAAAAGAAAATAAGTTCTCTTAGAGGATTAAAAAACCCCATAATTCATAACTCTTTTACAGATAAAATGAATAAATTAATGAGAGAAAAAGTAAGATGTTACAGCCAGTTCAAAGGGGAAGTTCAAAGAGCAGAGGCAAAAATAAGCCATGAAATAAATTTACAAGTGGCTGCATACTGGCTTTTTCTAAGGGTAGGAGGAAATCAACTGTGCCTCCAGTAGGTGGAATCCATTTGCATGTCTGTAGACAAGAATTCTTTGCATTGCCTAGAGCTACCCTATGACCCAGCAATTGCACTACTGGGTATTTACCCCAAAGATACAAATGTAGTGATCCAAAGGGGTACCTGCACCCCGATGTTTATAGCAGCAATGTCCATAATAGCCAAACTATGGAAAGAGCCAAGATGTCCATCAACAGATGAATGGATAAAGAAGATGTGGTATATATATATACAATAGAATATTACACAGCCATCAAAAAGCCAAAATCTTGCCATTTGCAACGATGTGGATGGAACTAGAGAGTATTTATGCTAAGTGAAATAAGTCAATCAGAGAAAGACAAGTATCATATGATCTCACTGATATGAGGAATTTGAGAAACAAGACAGAAGACCATAGGGGAAGGGAGGAAAAAATGCAACAAGATGAAACCAGAGAGGGAGACAAACTATAAGACTCTTAATCTCAGGAAACAAACTGAGGGTTGCTGGAGTGGTGGGGGGTGGGAGGGATGCGGTGGCTGGGTGATAGACATTGGGGAGGGTATGTGCTATGGTGAGCGCTGTGAATTGTGTAAGACTGATGAGTCACAGACCTGTACCTCTGAAACAAATAATACATTATATGTTAAAAAAAAAAAAAAAAAAGAAGGGCGCCTGGGTGGCTCAGTTGGTTGAGTGACTGCCTTCGGCTCAGGTCATGATCCTGGAGTCCCGGGATCGAGTCCCACATCGGGCGGGCTCCCTGCTCAGCGGGGAGTCTGCTTCTCCCTCTGACCCTCTTCCCTCTCATGCTCTCTCTCATTCTCTCTCTCTCAAATAAATAAATAAATAAATCTTTAAAAAAAAAAAAAAGAAGATAGCAGGAAGGGAAAAATGAAGGGGGGGAAATTGGAGGGGGAGATGAACCATGAGGGACTATGGACTCTGATAAACAAACTGAGGGTTTTAGAGGGGAGGGGGTTAGGGGGATGGGTTAGCCAGGTGATGGGTATTAAGGAGGGCATGTATTGCATGGAGCTCTGGGTGTTATGCACAAACAATGAATCATGGAACACTATATCAAAAACTAATGATGTAATGTATGATGACTAACAAAACATAATAAAATAAAATTAAAAAAAAAAGAAAAGTATGGGGTGCCTGGGTGGCTCAGTCGTTAAGTGTCTGCCTTCGGCTCAGGTCATGATCCCAAGGGTCCTGGGATTTGAGCCCCACATCGGGCTCCCTGCTCAGCAGGAAGCCTGCTTCTCCCTCTCCCCCTGCTTGTGTTTCCTCTCTCGCTGTGTCTCTCTCTGTCAAATAAATAAATAAAATCTTTAAAAAAAAAAGAAAAGTAAAAAAACAAAAAAAGAATTCTTTTCATTGCTATCAGTTATTTACAGATTTATAAGCAGATCAAAGATAACAAACCCCATAGAACCAGGTAACCCAGAACAGGAATGCTGTAAACAGCACATATTTGGAAGCACCCAGAAATCCTTTTGGTCCATTTCAAAGTTTTTCACAATTTTTCCTGACAGGTCACATTGCATATCTGATCACTTTTGTACTTAACCTATTTCTTGTAATTACACTTGATCATCGAAAGTGGATTATGGAATGAGAAGTGTACCTTTATTTTCCCCTCCACTCATTCTAAACTAAAAACATTTTAGAACTAGATGCCTTAGTTGAAAGAAATTTGTTTAAATGCGGGCGCACGTGCGTGTGTGCGTGCATGTGTGTGTGGGTGGCAGGGCCACTCTGGCAAAATACAGTAGAACATTAGGACCTTCGTTGTAACTGAGCACAAATCCATTAATAACAAAGGACCAAATTCTTTTAGGAATATACTCAGGTTCCATTCTGGGTGAGAATAGGCTTGTCTCCACTCTGCCACTCAAGTGTTCACATTCTGCTGGCTACAGGGGCCTCTAGCCTGAAGGAAATGAGGACATTTGCCTCTTGAGGTTGGTGACTTTACTAAAGCACACTGTTTTAATGTGATTTCAAACACAGGTTCAAGCCCAAACAGATTGCTCTCATTTCCTGAGGGGTATGCCACCATTTTCTAGGAAC